>NC_041718.1:20894195-21143242 GCF_900700375.1 Denticeps clupeoides | reverse complement strand
ACCACGTGATACACTGTTGTCTTATTTTGTAGGATTTATTCTTTATTCTGTCTTTGAGCTTCATGGTTGATGTATGAAAATAATCGGATGATAGGACCCAACTCAATATCTGTTGGAGATCTTGGAAGGTTCATGGAAGCCAGGGCAATTAAGGTTTTTTTCTGATTGATCTGTACAAGAAGATATGAATTAGAATGCTTTCTTATGCTCATATGAGCATGCGATAATTCAGTCATCATCAGTTGTTGGTTCTGAATTAATCCTCTTCCCCTTGTGCTGTCCTGCAGGACATTGAGAAGACCATGTCCACCGCCCTTCATGAGCTGCGTGAGCTGGAGAGGCAGAACACAGCCAAGCAGGCCCCGGATGTGGTTCTAGACACACTGGAACCCATGAAGAACCCCATGAGCTCAGAACCGGCCAGTCCTCTGCACACCATCATGATCCGCGACCCTGACGCCGCCCTGCGCCGCCCCAGCAACTCCACCAGCGAGATGATGACCACCTTCAAGCCGGCTCTGTCCGCCCGACTCGCCGGGTCGCAGCTCCGCCCCCCGCCCATGCGGCCAGCCCGCCCGGCGCCGCCTCAGCATCGCACCAGCAGCTCCAGCTCATCCGGCGTGGGCAGCCCTGCCGTCACCCCCACCGAGAAGATCTTCCCCAACAACAACGCTAACGCTAATACTAACGCTAACGCGTCCTCCCGCATCCAGCGATAAGTCTGGCACCATGTAGCAGCTGCAGACCGACCCCCTCACCCCGCCCGGCCCGCCCCTCTGGGCGGAGCTTGCAGGTTCCAGGTTCCAGAGGTGAGCCTCATGCTGCCCCAGACCTGGAGAACAGGAGAAGAAGAAGAAGACCTGATATCCTCCCCTCTTTTTAACTTATTATTGTTGTTCTTTTTTTTTTTCCGAGTTCTAAGAACTCCTGCTGTGACCCTGGGTTTCCATGGCAACCGGAGAAGAAACTGAAGAATTAGCATGGAGCTTTGTGAAGCATGATGAAAATGGAAAAAAGAACGATTGTGTCCAATCGTTCAAAAGTTTAAAGGACGATGGCGTGGGCCACGCCCCACTGAATGCTGTACGGCGCTCTGAAGATAGCCACTCCCCCGAGCAGGGCTGCGTGCTCGTGCTCAAAGACTGTGACCTTTGACCTGTACATAGAGACTTGGACTGTACTTGAAGTTGTTATGCCTTCTGTTTGTAGTATAAAGGATGTTACAGTAACAGCATAGCCAAGTTGTTCACGTATATGAGATGCAGACGAACAAACAAACAAAAAAAAAAACGACTAACTATCAGAAACCTGTGGAAAAAGAAACAAATATGTAGTTTAACTTGTATATAATTTCTGATAGATCCTTTTTTTTTGAAGTATTAATCTTGTATAGTCCAGTACAGATCCGGCACGGTGATGAAGAACTGTCCAGAACCAGAGAGAAGAAAGTAAATGGCGTTTTTCTTGTTTTTTTTATTATAGGGAGGCGGGGTGCTCACTCCCCTGGTTCCGTATTTGTAGATAAATCTCAAAGCACTGTTGCACACAGTAGTCTGTTTACAGTCTTTTGTTCCTTTAAGGCATTTTAAATATTTTAATGTTTTTTTTGTTTAAATGTATGAATTTAGGCTGACTTGGCCCATCATCTGAGTGATTGCAGAGCCTCTCATTTTTGCAGGATCCATTCGATAGGGCCTGAAATTATGCAGATGCTTTTGTAATATTTGATAATTGCCACCCGGTTCAAACTGACATTCTCAGCTAATGAGCAATTCACCAGATCACGTCTCGTTCTCATGCTCCTGGAAGAGAGCCCTTCACCTTTTTTTTAAATAACGTGTTTTAATCTGGGGCCCTGAGCGCGTCTGTAGTGAACCAGACCCACCAGCCCAGGCGTTCTGAAGGACCTGCTTCATAGACTTGTGCTAGATGTCTTCACTGTAATTACTTGGCCTGCAGTCGTACCGCTGTGGAAAAATCCACCGAATTCACCCCCATTTGGCACCTACGGCGCATGGCCTCCACCATGTATCGTCCTGAAGGAACACCTTCAAGTTCATGAACGCGAGCTGTAGGGTTGGAGGCGTGTCCGGCTTTAAAATGCACGACGTGCAATATGGGCACCGGGTTTTAAATCTCAGGAATGAAAGGAGCCGGCGCTCCAGTCATGTTCTACTGACCTCTGGTGGCCAGGAAGTCCCATCACCGCATCAGTGCATGAACAGCTCAAAATGGCCCTGGGAATAAGCGCGTCAGCGGATGCATGGCAGGCTGGGTGAAAACCTCAGGAGCTGATGTGTGGGTCTCCAGATCGATGACCCGAATTGCTCATTGGCCGACATCTCAGATGCGTCTGAAATACGCCGTGTTCAGGTCACACTTCATCCCTTTCCAAGTGCCTTCGGCGCACATCATTCCAGAGGTCTACTTGAATACAGCTTATTCCCTCTCACCGCTTAACCACAATTCTGGTTTACTGTGATGCCGGAGCATATAATCTGGAATTTTTATTTATTGTGGGTAGTTTTTATTCTTTTTGTGTGATTAACAGCTGCGCTGCAAATGGCTTGAAGAAAGGAAGGCGCCGGGTCTGGCTGATGAGATCGATATTAATCACAATATTCGGTGGGATTTTGGGGAACATTATAGGAAGGTGATGTTATTGGTGATGAAGGTGGCTGATCTGCTCGTCTGCTGCTCCCCTGCAGCATGAACGTGGTGCCGACGTGACATGTCTGTCTGGGGCGTGGCTCGTGGACCTTGTCCCTCCTCCTGTCTAGTGGTGCTGTCCGTTAACGCGTGTCTGAATGGTCCGGTTTCCTGTCGTGTAATATAAATATCATGCCACTGTTTGGATGTCCAAATAAATGCAACGTTCTACGTTCTGGCCCGCTACTAAATACCAAGTAAAAACTGTGGTCCAGATGAGACTTCAGATGAAAGCCTGAAGCTGCGTGTGAATGAGTTTTTATTTTTACTCGCATGTCTTCGCGGTGTCGGCGTCAACATGTCCCATTGTGGACAGACTTGGGAATGACACAAGTAACGCTTTTCGCAAATGTTTGCTGCTTCAGGGTTTTGAGATGGTTTTGTCAGTTTTATAAAGGCTTTTATTGACAATTACATTACATTACATTTACAGTATTTATCAGACACCCTTATCCAGAGCGACTTACAATCAGTATTTTACAGGGACAGTCTCCCTGGAGCAACTTAAGGTTAAGTGTCTTGCTCAGGGACACAATGGTAGTAAGTGGGATTTGAACCCGGGTCTTCTGGTTCACAGGCGAGTGTCTTACCCACTAGGCTACTACCACCTCAAGACATCAAGACCTCTGCATTTCGGCCCCTGGCACCCTGTCAATCAACTTAAGGGGCCAAATCCTGACTGACTGGAGACCCGTTCCTTCAAGTTCTCCGTTGGATTAAGGCCCGGGGAGTTTCCTGACCATGGAGTGCTCCTGATGGAGCGCGGCTCTCCGTCATGCTGGAAAAGGCAGCGTTCTTCACCAGACTGTTCTCGGACGGCTGGGATGCCCGCGTTCTGGGGTGAAATTGTGAGTGAGCCCCACTCCCTTGGATGAGAAGGAGCACCACACATGAATGGTCTCACCTTCTCTTCTCTGCGCAGTCATTTTCCAGATGCCCCAAACTATCGATGATCCGATAGATGGTTGATTTAGGCGCAATGTTAGTAGCAGCCATGTTCTTGCCTGTGAAACCGTTTTAATGCAGCGCAATGATAACGGTGCGTGTTTCCTTGCAGGTAACCATGGTTAACAGAGGAAGAGCAACGATTTCAAGCATCATCCTCCTTTATAAAGCATCCTGAATGATCTCCAGCCTCGTGCTCCTCAACACTCTCACTTGTGTTAACGGGAGAAGCACAGAAATGATCTCAGCAGGTCCTTGAAATGCTGAGTTAATTTTTTTAATGGTAAAGAGGGACATTTTTACTATTCATCTGATCACTCTTCGGAACATTATGAAGTTGTGAAGAAGTGATTGTCACATGTGATACACAGCAGCACAGCACACGGTGCACACAGTGAAAATTGTCCTCTGCATTTAACCGTCACCCTTGGTGAGCAGTGGGCACCATGACAGGCGCCCGGGGAGCAGCGTGTGGGGACTCGAACCGGCAACCTTCTGATTACGGGGCCGCTTCCTTAACCACTAGGCCACCACTGCCCCACAAATTATATGCAAATTATATGCGGTATGCAAATTGGCAAAATGAAAACGGAAGCAGCAACCTCTGAAAACCACGACTGAACATGTAAAAATCTGAATGAGCTGTAAATAAAGCACGCAGCAAGTAAGCCGAGCCGGTCCATCTTCATTATGAAGGACGTGTGGCATGAGAACGGGGGACTGGACCAGCTTTCTCCGGAATGATTGGTGTTCGGGGGCAATTTGGGAATTTGAATATAACGAGAGAGACTGACGACTTTGTGGTTTATTAAGAGATCAAGGAATACCGACATTCTTTTAAAAAATTTCGTCCATTATGAGCAAATATTCAAAGATATCAATGTTTAAGGAGAGTTTTTATTTGATATAGGACCTTCAAGACCACAGCGGGTGCTGTACCATCTACTTTTTTGTAGAACTTTATGCAGACAATGCCAGCACTGACAGAAGCAAGAAGGTCCAATCGCTGCTGGGCGCTTGGCTTCCAGTTTACTGAGAAAAGATGATGTCCAGAAATTTGCTTAGTGAGCTCAGATGTGAGTGGAATTTAGATGAATTTCTGAATATTATTTGCTTTGTTGGTTTTTAAAGGCAGTGCAGAATCTGCACAGCAATGTCACAAATGTACTTAAATGACAGATTAGTCCTGATGTCCGCTGGGGCAGTTCTGCTGTCGGCCACATGATGGAGATGCTACATCACGTTCAGGTGGAGTCCAGTTTCCTCATCTCCCCACAATATTCCTGCAATGAATGACTGAAATCGTTTTATTTATCCTGCTGGGACAAGCAGGATGAGGAACTATGAAGGTTGTTCGTCCCCGTGGGAAGGGAAAAGTGTCCCTTGCTCCTCTATTATCGGCTCTGCTCCAGCGCCATATCTCTCCTCTTGGCTAAGTGCTGCAAGGGAGGAGCATGCTGTGGAACAGAAAGGGAAAAGTGTCTGTCCGCGGGCGCATTGTTGATAACAGCATGCAGATTCTGCAGGACGAGCTGCGCTGCATTACAATAGATTCCCACTGCGTGCAACGTGGAATAAGTAGAAATATGCGGCAAGAACTGGTGAGATGTTTCATATAAAAGCCTCAGGTGTCTCATGTTCTCCTACTTTTTCACTACCCGTATTCCCCTTTCATTGTCATTTATTTCCCCCTTTTTATTTATTTTAGGACTTGGTATCTTTATCTTTATCAGCCCAAAACAGCGATTCAGGATGCTTGTAATGCACGTGACGAACACAACACTTCATATTAGATGCACAGCATGAAACCAGCTCCAGTGGGACAGTCACAGCCATTTACGTCTTCCTGAAAAACACAGTTTTCTTTATTTGGTTATTAATTAAGCAGCCGGTAATTAAAGGTTCTAATTTCGCCTCCATCAGCCTCTGAATCGAGCCCCTGTCCTGAGTGGATGAAAAAAGAAACCGGATCTCCACAGGCCTCGTTCGGCTATTTCTTCACAACAATTAGAGTGTAAATGACCTAATCGTGCTTAATTCTGCGTCCGCATGTCACAACATCTCTCCTCGTCCCCACGCCTCCCGTCTTCAGTCTCCCGTGGGGACAACGCACCCCGCCGAGCGACTTCTCGCTTAATCGAGAGCCCTCAGGGAAAACTGGGCCGCGCAGCGGAATCATTTGCCGACATTATAACCCAATCAAAAAAAATATTGTCTGGACGAGGACCAGGAGAGTCACGTGGACACCGCAGATGAGACGGGCTTCATTAAATCTCGAATTCTGCCCCTCTCTCCGTGTTTACGTCTCAGCTGCTGGAGGACATCCGGACCTACGAGTAAAATATGACGTGTGCCATCAACGGCATGTCTTCACTCGGATCTCTGCGGTGTCCTCTGCTTGATGTGTGTTGGGGGGGCAAATCTCTTCCACACACAGGTTCTGAAGGCCCTTTACCTGTCCCACATCCCCGTGGGAAGAGGGACCCGTTTCGCAGCACCCAGGAGACACTGGGTCAGGGACAATCCAAACCAATGCAACAAATCTGAGCTCACTAAGCAAATTTCTGGACATCAGCAGCATCTTTTCTCAGTAAACTGGAAGCCAAGCGCCCAGCAGCGATTGGACCTTCTTGCTTCTGTCAGTGCTGGCATTGTCTGCATAAAGTTCTACAAAAAAGTAGATGGTACAGCACCCGCTGTGGTCTTGAAGGTCCTATATCAAATAAAAACTCTCCTTAAACATTGATATCTTTGAATATTTGCTCTTAATGGACTAGTTTTTATAAAAGAATGTCGGTATTCCTTGATCTCTTAATGAACCACAAAGTCGTCAGTCTCTCTTGAGCTCAAGCTGTGGCATTTTCCTTGTCCCCAGTGTCCCAGAAGAAATGACGCAGGTGACACTTTTTTTCTTCCAGGGGAGGACACGCGGCGAGGAGCTGAAAACGTGAAAATTGATTCTGTGCATTGCAGAATGGGGGACGGGGAAGTCGGGGACGTGGACGCAGGTGCCACGTGCCTGGCTGTTCGGCACAGCCTGTTCCCTCTGCGGCCTGGTAATAGCCCTGTCTGGCAGTCGGTGCGGACAGATGGCGGCACGAAGACTTGATTCGGACAATCGGGACGCTTCGGCCGACCCTTCAGAGGGTAAATATTTAACCGGGCGAATCTCACACGCCCCCCTGGCAGCGTGCATTCTGGGGGACACGCGGGTCCCAGAATGCTGCATCATGACCATTACGCGTCCTCCGTCTCCTGGTGCGGCCTGATAAAGTCTGCCGGCAGATCAATGCCGGCGGCTATGCCGAATTAAAGGCGCGTCAATGCGGCTTCTGTCCAGAATAAACGCGCTGTGGACTCATAATGTCGGTGGAGTGCATGAGTGACGATAAAAACCCGTCACTTCGTCACGGATCTGACCGACAAATCACTTCATAAAGAAACCGGCGCGTTGGGCCTTTAGGCCGTTCTGTAAATAAAAGCTGCGCGGCTGCAACGCTGCATTTCTCATTCTGCCGTGCAGGAGGTTCTACTCAAAGGGACCACGCCCGCTCCTTCACCTTCATCATCCTCACCGGCAAATACATACATCCATTTAATTTGAACACGTGTTAAACACAGTTTAATTTATAGTTGAATGCGTGATTTATACCGAATGTGTTGTTTCATTGCATTCTGCGCCACGGCAGTTGAGGAAGTGCAGTCATCTGGTTCCAGGAGGACGTGGAGTGCACATCTCAAGCATCTGACATGTACCTGTGCACTGATGTGTGTGTGTAAACAGCGCCCATCTGCCACTTCGCCGAGGGACGATTACACAGCGGCAGGCTCAAGATATGCAGTGTGTGTGTGTGTGTGTGTGTGTGTGTGCGTGTGTGCAGAACGTGGCTGGCGAGTGTAAAACAGATCAATTCTCCTGTATACAAATCAACCTGCTTCTCCAGGGCTGATCTTCACGGCAAAATCACTCCCACGTGCGCCGCCATCTTTCATGTGACATTTCAGGATCTCCGCGCGAGGCGGGTGGTTCGGCGCAACCGAATGAGAGCGTAATCACTGGCGGTAACGAAGCTGAGGCTCATTTCAACGTCCGCCTCTGTCTGAACTGAACTCATCATTTACATTTACAGCGTTTACCAGACGGCCTTATCCAGAGCGACTTACAGTCAGTAGTTACAGGGACAGTCCCCCACTGGAGACACTCAGGGTTAAGTGTCCTGCTCAGGTAGTCAATGGTAGTCAGTGGGATTTGAACCTGGGTCTTCTGGTTCATAGGCGAGTGTGTTAACCACTAGGCTACTACCACCCCCATCAGTCAGAGTCACTGGGTCGGCCACACGCCATGCGCCACACGCCATGCGCCACGCGCCACGCCATGCGCTTATTTAATTATCTACAGGGCCAATAATGAGTTTCACCACAGTCCCAGTTACTCTGTTTAACTGGGAGCGTGCAGACGTCCAACTGAAGGTCCAACCATTGCGAGCTGATGAAGTTTTGGGAAGTTGTCTCTCAGTGTCACGTCCTACCTCGACTACACTACTTCTCCTGGTCTTGCCATGATATTCAGAAACGGAGACGGAGACCAGTAAATAAACGTCAGTGTCCCTCTCTGTGTGAGTGGAATTCCCGCTCTGACCTCTACACTGTTCCTACGCGGGGAGCCAAATCCCAGGACGTTAAACTGTCGGCTCCCCACTCGTGGTCTGGGAGTTCGTGTCTCAGTAACGGAAAACCATTTCGCCCTCTGTGGGACATTTTCGGCAGTTTTTTACAAGTATAATATTATAATAAGTAACGATTTTTCCTACACTGCAGGGTCATTATGCTAAATGCTGTCTTGGTAAATGAGTTGGAATTTTTCTCGTCTCTTTTTAAAAGCTGGGTCTCATTGTACTGTAAGTAGATTCTGTGGATTTAGCATCTGATCAATCTTTGTTCATGTCTGTATTACACTCTGGTCTCAAGGTCTTCACTCTTCCCCTCAAGTTCGTTTGGAGCGGTGTAATTTAATTTGTTCTGCGCTTTCGGCAGAGGTTACCATGCCAGTGATGAGAAGGGCTCTGGCGAGCGGAGGGAGGAAAATGAAAAGACGCCACCTGAAGTGGCGCCCGCTGGGGCCGCTGTAATATAAGGCCGTCAGGACGAGAGTAAATATTTTATGCCCGCTCATGCACGGGGCTCCATAAATCCAAACGGCCTGCTACGTCAGGGAGGTAAATCAAGCAGTTTTACCGCATTGCAAAAATGCATCAGGTGCAGAAAGCCTTTCATCTGGGGAGGAGATTTTAATTAGAAACAAATTAAGAAGAGCGAAGAGCTCTCACGGGGGGGACACTTTGTCATGCGGCCGCAGACGTGGACTCGTGACATATTTCCTCGGGTATTTAATCAGATGAACTAATGAGATGAACGGGCCGCTCAGCTCCGATCGGCTCTGACATTCACGAGCCCCCCGAGAGCAGCAGCATTCAGACCTGCTCATTCAGGGTGACAATAGAAACAATGGTGCTTTTTAATTCATCTGCCGCCAAGGCAGACCTGCCCCGTAGTAAATCACTGATCGAATACATCATTAAACTAATACGTAATTGTTTCTTTTTTGGGTCGGGAAAAGAGGAACGATCCCATTGGACAAGCTCTCAGAATCTCAGACTATAATTCCGAATTCACCCGTGTGTCCTGGTCCTTGCCTGAGTCCTTGGAAACGCCCCTGCAACAGTTTGCAAAATAGAATTTAATACATAAATAAAATTCAGAGATTTTTACAGATTTTTTTTTGGTTGTTTTCATGCATCTCAGCAAAAGTCGGAATGCAAAATGGACGTCTGTGCTCAAAAGGCACATTGTTTCATAAAGATAACAGCCTGAATCAGTTTGTGTGTGTGTGTGTGTGTGTGTGTGCATGTGTGTGCTTGTGTGTGTGTGTGTGCGTGTGCATGTGTGTGCTTGTGTGTGTGTGTGTGTGTGCATGTGTGTGGGTGTGTGGGGGTGTGTGTGGGGGTGTGTGTGTGTGAGTGTGTGTGGTTAGGAATTGTTCAGGGTCCATTATGATCTCCCAGCAGGAGATGATTCATTCTGTTCGTTCATGTTCATCTGCACACCTGCAAGTGGAGGAAAAATGAATGGAGCAAAGAGTGAATGTATGCGCTCCTTTTATCATTATCGGTTACATGTATCGTTATGTATGGTAAGTAGTAATGAAGAATAATTTGCATTTTATTTTCATTTCATATGGCCGCTGTATTTCACTCAGTCACTCATATAACGTTTGTCAAGACTATTTACCTGTGGTGTGTCAATAATGTGGTTTATTACTGATTATCACTAATTACTAATAGTGTAGTATATAAAAATTATGCAGAACATTTTGGAGAATGTTATTCAGACGTGTCCCATAACGACGTAACTTGATGCAGTAGAACGTGTGGAAAGAACATTTTCAGAATTGCATGAAAAAGCAAAAATGTACTAACGATGACTTGACCAAACGGGCTTATTATCTCCTGCTTGATGCATTTGCATCAGGCCGCATCCTGTCAGATAGCAGTAATTTTTAAATACTCTCTCATCAATTACCAGTAGTCTGAGTTGTGTCCAGAGGAACCACACAATATCCAGTTTCAGAGCGCTGGCATCCGCCGTCCTGTACTCTCTCGTCTCTTTAATAAGCGCGAAAGC
The DNA here is from genome assembly GCF_900700375.1 of Denticeps clupeoides. Classification (NCBI taxonomy): domain Eukaryota; kingdom Metazoa; phylum Chordata; class Actinopteri; order Clupeiformes; family Denticipitidae; genus Denticeps; species Denticeps clupeoides. The sequence goes on along the minus strand of NC_041718.1, from coordinate 21,132,907 downwards.
TAAAGTAAGACAGATGGTCATCCACTTCACTGGGCAGCGTTCACATTTTCCATTTTCCAGAGTTATGGTGGATTATGAGGATTTCAATTACTCACCACTTTAATTCAGGTTTACCTCACATGCTGGGGGAAAGGGACGTTTTTCTTATTTCCAGTAACTAGTGTAGATTAAAGAATGTCTATATGTAATAGACTGAAATAAACGGTATCTGGGTACGGTTTATCAACCACCAGAACTGTTCGTTTGGCTGCTCCCCCTGCCCTGTACCACAGGCTTAGGAGTCTGTAGGCCTGGCTAAATCCCCCCCAAAGAGTTTAATTACACTGTTTATAGCTCCGTGGGCAGTTTTACTGCGGCCGAGCTGCTCCCACAAGCTGCATGAGGGAGACGGAGTGGAAAAGGTGTCTCGGCGCTGGGAGAGGGAGATGGAATCGTCTGCATGATAGAATAGAATAGGTACAATAGAATAGAATAGGTACAATATGCAGGTATGAGAACCCCCCCTAATGAGAAAAGCAGCTCCTTCCGTGCAGACATGAATGTAGTAAATAGAGCACGAAAATACAAAAATACAATACAATAAGGGGCAGGAATTACAAAGTGAAGTGACAGCGCTATATACATATGTGAGGAATAAATTAATAAGTATAGTTTTCTATACAGTGTATATTATACAGTCATGGCCAAATTTGCCCCACTGAAATTTTCCCAGAAAATCATCTATTTCTCACAGGAAAGTACTGCATTAACACAAGCGACTGATTTCAGTTTTTTTTTTTCCAAAGGGTGTGCAACCAAATATTAAGTTAAGGCTGACAATAATTTATTCCAGTCCATTTTTGGGGTTTTGTGAGACATTATGTCAAATTCATTTTTTCCTGTTTTTGTTTTGTTCTAATAAACACGAAGGGAATAAAAATGTGTTAATTTTTGGTGTTTCGATTTTGATTAATCAATGGTGTTGTCACGACTACGGACTTACGGGGGATGGAAGCGCAGAGGTCTGACATTCTGGGAAGGGGTTTTTATTTTTAAACAAACAATAAACTCAAAGAAATACAAATAAACAATGGCGCGGTGGCCGAAAAACAATTTAACTTAAATTACGAACATAAACTAACCCGTAGGCGTGTGGCGATTGCCAGAACTCAAAACACATGAAACTAAATCAGGTCAAGTTCGTGCAGAGAGTTCACGAAAATGCCAGAGACCCAGAACGGGCGGAAACTTCCGGCATTTATGGGGCGTCAGGATTGGATTCAGGTGTGGAGCCCAGCTGCAGGCAATCCTGACAGAGCCCCCCCCCCAAGGGCTACGTCCTCGGAGCCCCAGCAGTACCATCAGTGGAGGCGGCGGGGCGGACTGTGGCAACCACAGGGCTCCTGCCCTGCTGTATCCTCCCCTTGGAGGACCCGGTCCCTCAGGCTGGCTCCCCGGCGTGGTCAGGCGTGGCGGCCCCGGTCCCTCGGGCTGGCTCCCCGGCGTGGTCAGGCGTGGCGGCCCCGGTCCCTCGGGCTGGCTCCCCGGCGTGGTCAGGCGTGGCGGCCCCGGTCCCTCGGGCTGGCCCCCCGGTGTGGTCAGGCGTGGCGGCCCCGGTCCCTCGGCCTGGCTCCCCGGCGTGGTCCCGCTTGGCGGCCCCGGACCCTCGGCCTGGCCCCGCTTGGCGGCCCCGGACCCTCGGCCTGGCTCCCCGGCGTGGTCAGGCGTGGCGGCCCCAGACCCTCGGCCTGGCTCCCCGGCGTGGTCCCGCTTGGCGGCCCCGGACCCTCGGCCTGGCTCCCCGGCGTGGTCCCGCGTGGCGGCCCCGGACCCTCGTCCTGGCTCCCCGACGTGGTCAGGCGTGGCGGCCCCGGACCCTCGGCCTGGCTCCCCGGCGTGGTCAGGTGTGGCGGCCCCGGACCCTCGGCCTGGCTCCCCGGCGTGGTCAGGCGTGGCGGCCCCGGACCCTCGGCCTGGCTCCCCGGCGTGGTCAGGCGTGGCGGCCCCAGACCCTCGGCCTGGCTCCCCGGCGTGGTCCCGCATGGCGGCCCCGGACCCTCGGCCTGGCTCCCCGGCGTGGTCCCGCATGGCGGCCCCGGACCCTCGGCCTGGCTCCCCGGTGTGGTCCCGCATGGCGGCCCCGGACTCTCGTACCTGCACACAATAATCAGGGCCGATCCATCTGGGTATGTGTGGGCCCTGTCTCCACACGTCCCCTCTGACACTTCTTGTGTCACCCCCTGCACCGCGCAGGGAGATTGTCCCAGAGCCTCCGGCGACTGTTCCAGGCACCCCAGGCTGGTGCCTTCTGGGACTATGCAGCCCCTCTCGCTGCACGGCCCTGGTGCCAAGGGGGGGGCATTGCCAGACCATCCGGCTAGCCCCTTCTGCGTCCGTTGGGACAAGCAGGCCCTCTTCCTGTCTGTCCCAGCTGGGTCCTCATGCCTACCCGGGGGCTCTATGGCGCTCCACCCCTCTGGAGGCAGACGCAGGCCCATGCCTGGCCTGCCCTCCTCACTGGCTACCGGAGGACCCAGCTCCATCGCTTCCCCACCTCCCCTCCCCTCAGGAGGAGTCCCCAACCCGAACTGCACCCCCCCAAAAAATTCTTTGGGGGAGCACCCCCCCCGGCTGGACTTAGGGGTACCTTGGGGCTTGTCCACCTCGCTTGGACCAGCACATTCGGGTCAGGAACCTCCTCCCTGGGGTTCGGCTCCGCGGCTGGGTCGCCATCTGGTGGACACAAAGAGGGGAAGTGGGGGCGACATATGGACACATATGCCACGCACACACACACAGACAGAGACAGACAGAAGAGAGGGTCGTCTAGTTCCCTCTCTGAGCACTCCGGGACCTCCTCAGGGGGCACAGCCAGGATCTCGGGAGGTGCGACCTTCTCGTCGCCCGCCAGTGCTTGGTCTTCTTGCCCCGGATCCTGACTGGCGCTGGATGTGGTGGAGGGGCAGAGTTCGATCCCTGGCTCAGGCTCTGGCCGATCAAACTCCGCCCTCAGTCTCTGCTGGAAGTCCCGAAAACTGCCGTCTGTCTCTCCCTGCTGCCAGAGGGCTGCGCTCCAGCCCCATGCTGACCCAAGCAGACACGATAGGATGGTGGTGGTCTTATTAGTGTCTGCTGCCCCACTGAAGGGTCCCGGGACAATTGGGCTGTCCCACACGGGGCTGGGCACGTCGCTGGAGATGGTGGTAGGTGTGTGGTGTGGAGGGGGGTGGACGTCTTCTCCAGCAGGTGTGGGCGCTGGTGCTGCGCTGCCATTTTGCTGGGGAACGTCCGGGCAGAGGGAAGGCGGGTCGGCGACTGGAGCAGGAATGGAGGATTCCCTGCGAGGCAGTCCCGGCAGCGCAGTTGCTGGCTGGCGACCTCCCGTCGCCCTCTTCCACCAGCTTTCCTCACACTGCTGGGAGGGACGTGGGTCTCCACGGACCTCGTGACGATCCTGAATGGGCGCGATGGGCGGAGCCATCCCGGCACCGACTGCCCAAACGGCGTCATCCTGGTCGTCGTCCGTGTCAACCTCGTACCCCCGGAAGTCACATGGGTCATCACGGACGCCGCGTTGATCTCGGACGCGCACGCTGGGCGGAGCCATCCCGGCACCGACCGCCCACCGAAAATCCACGTCATCATCGCTTTCGTCATCCGTGTCCTCCCACCGGTGACTCCAAGGGTCGTCCACCCTGCGGACATCCTGGACCCATGGCGCGATAAGCTCCCATGGGCAGTACTCTGGCCATTCGGGCTGGAGGCTGCCCACCTCCTCGCTGGAGGAACGCCGCCGTTGTTGTTGTTGCCGCTTCTCACCCCCCTGGAAGTGACGTGGGTCCCCACGGACCTTGCGACGATCGCAGACTGGCGCGATGGGCGGAGCCCAACTCTCGTCTCCCGTGCTCTCGTCGTCATCCGTGTCGTCCCAGTCCACGGGGAGCCTTGCCAGCAGAGCGCAGAGTTCTTGGCTCGACATGGCGAAGATCGTGGGGGTCGCATCTTCTGCGCTCGCTGCCCACGTCACTTCCTCGCTGCTGCCGACGCCAACGTCCTCGCTCCGCCCACTCACCCGCCGACGTTGTCGCTTCCGGGTTTCGCGGAGTTTCCCGGGGGTGACGTCATCACGCGCCGCCGCGTACCACGGCTTCTCGGGGAGAAAACGCTCCACCAGAACAGCCGGCGCGTCTCTCCCCTGCCGTCCGCGTTCGCCGCGCCGTGCTGCGTCCTTCGCGGCGTTTCTTCTCTGCTTTCCACCTCTGCGCTTTTGGGGGGGTCTCTGGCATTCTGTCACGACTACGGACTTACGGGGGATGGAAGCGCAGAGGTCTGACATTCTGGGAAGGGGTTTTTATTTTTAAACAAACAATAAACTCAAAGAAATACAAATAAACAATGGCGCGGTGGCCGAAAACAATTTAACTTAAATTACGAACATAAACTAACCCGTAGGCGTGTGGCGATTGCCAGAACTCAAAACACATGAAACTAAATCAGGTCAAGTTCGTGCAGAGAGTTCACGAAAATGCCAGAGACCCAGAACGGGCGGAAACTTCCGGCATTTATGGGGCGTCAGGATTGGATTCAGGTGTGGAGCCCAGCTGCAGGCAATCCTGACAGGTGTTTCATCTTAACATAGTAAAGTAGAGTTTGGTGTTCCACAAGGTTCTGTCCTAGGTCCGTTACTTTTTTCTCTATACATGGTACCTTTAGGCGATGTCATCCGCAAACACGGTATTAGCTTTCATTGCTACGCTGATGACACACAGCTGTATCTGTCAGCAATGCCAGATCAGAGGCAGCAGCTGAACAAAATAGAGAATTGCCTGAAGGACATTAGACAGTGGATGCTCACCAACTTTCTCCTGTTAAACCCTGACAAGACAGAAGCGCCTCAAGCAGCCAGGCATAAGCTGGCTGACTACACCATAACCCTGGATAGCCTTTCTATCTCACCAAGTATTGAAGTAAAGGATCTAGGTGTAATCAGTGATGCAGGTCTCTCATTCAATTCGCACGTAGATAATGTCACTAGAATAGCATTCTTTCACCTTAGAAATATTGTGAAAATAAGAAATATCATTTCAATGCATGATGCAGAAAAGTTGGTCCATGCATTTATTACATCAAGGTTAGATTACTGCAACGCATTACTGTCTGGATGCTCTAGTAGGTGCATGAGTAAACTCCAGCTAGTACAGAATGCTGCAGCCAGAGTTCTAACTAGAACCAGGAAATTTGACCACATCACCCCAGTCTTACAATCACTGCACTGGTTACCCATCAAATTTAGGATTGACTACAAAATCCTACTTTTAACCTATAAAGCTCTAAATGGTCTCGCCCCACAGTACCTGAGTGAACTTTTGGTTCTTTACGAACCGCCACGCCCCCTTCGATCAATGGGTGCGGGGTCACTACTGGTACCAAAGGTGCAGAAGGTCACAGCTGGGGGCAGATCCTTCTCCTATAGAGCTCCGCAGTTGTGGAACAGCTTGCCTGTCAGTGTCCGGGACTCAGACACAGACTCAGTGTTTAAATCCAATCTCAAAACCTATCTGTTTTCTCTGGCTTTTTGTTAAAGTCCTAGACACTCATTTCCCTTCATTTTGACGCAGTGTCAATTATAAAGTCCAGTTTATCACAGAGTCCCCCTGTTAGACACAGACAAAGTTAAATTCACCCTAGTTAGGCTGTCCTAGTTAAGGTACCGGGCCACTGTAGCACCAATATACCACTATAACCACATATTTCAGTATCGGTCGTACAGTGCAACCATCTGCCGCTGCTTCTGTTTGTTTTTCTCCGAGACACGGAATCAAGCAACCAGACTACTGGCAGACTCCAGTGAAGAGACCAGCAAATAAATCCTGGTTCTGTGTGGAGTTTTTCCTTGTGTGCAGAAGGTTCAAGTGTGAGGGGTGTCAACTGTAGGGCCTGTCAAAGCCCATTGAGACATACTGTATGTGATTTTGGGCTATATAAGAAATAAATGTTGTTGTTGTTGTTGTTAATGCACAATATTATTCGAACCATGTTATTGCACATTTATTTCACTTTGTTTGCAAGTACTCACAGTAATGATGATCGTGTGGTGAGTGAGAATAGTAAAGCATGCGGATGTTGCACAGTGTTCAATGCTAATAAATATTCTGCCCAGCTCTGGGTTTGAAGGAACAGTGTGGTCAGCGCATGTGTGAATTTAGAGTGTCAAAGTGAAGTGATTGTGATACACAGCACACGGTGATACAACGAAATGTGTCCTCTGCATTTAACCATCACACCTCAGTGGCATATTGGCGGTAGTAGCCTAGTGGGTAACACACTCGCCTATGAACCAGAAGACCCAGGTTCAAACCCCACAAACTACCATTGTGTCCCTGAGCAAGACACTTAACCCTGAGTGTCTCCAGGGGGGGACTGTCCCTGTAACTACTGATTGTACATTGCTCTGGATAAGGACGTCGGGTAAATGCTGTAAATGTAAAATGTATGTAAATATGTAAATCTGGTTATATGTAATTGTTATATGTAAATCTGACTGAATATTTATCCACAGGCCGCGTGAATGAGACTTCCTTCTCGGTCATTCCGACGTCACCCCGACGACGGGACCATAACAGGAAGTGACGTCGGGTGCACCGGAAGCTGTGTTGCGCGCCAGCCTTTGATCGGTGTTTGACGCGTAATGCGTGTCTGCGGGTTTTATCTGCCGGTGTTTCCTGCTGCCAGATAATGTCTTCGTGTGACGCAGAGCCGCCGCTGAGGCAACCATGCCTGAAGGTAGGTTATAGGCCGCCTATAACGCAGGCTAGCGGGTTAGCTCAGCCGCTCCGCTCCCGCTCCCTCCGGTTATCTGGCCTTGTGATGGTTTATATTTACAGCATTTACCTGACAGGGACAGTCCCCCCCTGGAGACACTCAGGGTTAAGTGTCTTGCTCAGGGACACGATGGTAGTAAGTGGGGTTGAACCTGGGTCTTCTCACTTGTCACTTCGTCACTTTAAACTTACCTCTGTTGCACTACATGGTTTTGCACTCTCCACCATGTGCCCTTATTTGTATATGGTGTTTTTAAAATTGTATATTGTGGCTTTTTTAAAATTGTATTTATACCTTTGTATTCAATGTTACTGTTTTTGTATTTAATGTTACTTGTATGGGTCTGAGAGTAACGTAATTTCAATTCTCTGCATGTCCTGTACATGTGGCAGAATTGACAATAAAGCTGACTTGACTTGAGTTCATAGGCGAGTGTGTTACCCCACTAGGCTACTACCACCGCCTTGTGATGGTTAAATACAGAGGACACATTTCACTGTGGCACCGTGTGCTGCGCACGTCTCACTTTCTTTACCTTGTACAGAACCTTGGTCAACCGGTAAAGGTGCTTCATAAATAAACTGAACTTTTCAAATTCGACTTTTATTTGTCACCTACACAGTCATACATGGTGTGAATGCTACTGATCTAAATATTGCAAATATTACAGGAAACTTGAACTTTCTGGTGAATAAGAATGTCTTTGTGTTCATTGCAACAACGGAATTAGGTGCAGTGCCTATTGCAGAGAGATGTCTTTAAAAAAAGTAGCATAAATACTAATATGAAAGTGAAGGGATTGTCATTGTGATACACTGCAGCACAGCACACGGTGACAAGGCGAAACGTGTCCTCTGTATTTAACCATCACCCTTGGTGAGCAGTGGGCTCCATGACAGGCACCCGGGGAGCAGCGTGTGGGGACGATACCTTCATCAAGGGGACCTCAGTGGCACCTTGGCGGCTTGGGGCTGTTTCCTTACCTGCCTGGCCACCACTGCCCCACTGATGCAAACCTGCATTTTATTGCATTTACCAGACGCCCTTATCCAGAGTGACTTACAACCAGTAGTTACAGGGACAGTCCCCCCCCTGGAGACACTCAGGGTTAAGTGTCTTGCTCAGGGACACAATGGTAGTTAGTGGGGTTTGAACCTGGGTCTTCTGGTTCATAGGCGAGTGTGTTACACACTAGGCTACTACCACCCTAATTATCATGCTTTACGTTCATTCTCACCTGGCACCTTTTCCACTTTTTAAAAATTAAATTGAGGGACTGAACGGTGTGTACTAGGCAGCTGTTATTCTGTCTTATTAACGTGTGCTTTGATGGACTTGCAGAATATGGACACCTTGCTGCGATGTCCCATATGCTTTGACTACTTGAATATTTCAATGATGTCTCAGTGTTCTCATAACTGTAAGTAATTTAAATTCTGCTAAAACACATTTCCACATGCCGTAATGTGCAGAGACGCGTAGAGGCGAAATAAACACTTCCTTCTTTACTCCTGAAACAGTCTGTTCCCTGTGCATACGGAAATTTCTCTCCTACAAGTTGCAGTGCCCGGTTTGTAATGAAGTAAGTTGTCTGTCTTTCATATTTACTTCACAAAGTTGCTGGCAAGATGAATGTGGTGGATCTTTGTCAATTGTCCCGTTACGCGGTCTTTTTTTGGTTGTGTCTGTAGTCCTAACTGTATTAAACTGGAAATGAGATGCTGACTCTTGGTGAAATTAGTTTTTGAACTTGCTTCGTTTCAGGCAATGACAGAGCAGGACCTTCGCAATAACCGAATCCTCGATGAGCTGGTGAAGACCTTCCAGCATGCCAGGTAAAGTCTGTAGGGTGGGTCCGGTGGAGTGGAACCGCAATGGGCCAGAAATTATTAGGAGGGGAATTAGTACGGGGCAGTTTTGTCCTGACTGAAACCAAAGCCCATCTGAGCTGAACAGGAAACCGCGTAATGGAAGAAATGTTATTGTTGTTTTGGACGTTTTCATTCATGTTCAGTCTGATATTTGTTCCTCGTCCCGGTTATGGAGGACGTCCCTGAACAATCAAATGGGGATTTTTGTTTCATAAACTAGAACTGTCTACACTAATCTGAAGCTGTGTGCCCGATTGGTTCAAGTCATTTGTGGGCAGTGGTGGCCTAGCGGTTAAGGAAGCGGCCCCGTAATCAGAAGGTTGCCGGTTCGAATCCCGATCCGCCAAGGTGCCACTGAGGTGCCACTGAGCAAAGCACCGTCCCCACACACTGCTCCCCGGGCGCCTGTTAAATGCAGAGGACAAATTTCACTGTGTGCACCGTGTGCTGTGCTGCTGTGTATCACATGTGACAATCACTTCACTTTTGAATATTGTAAATAAATAAAATAAATGAACAGTAAAGCATGCATAGGTGGACACCTATGTGAGGGGAATTGACCTGCAGTGGAAACGTCTGTGTCTTATGAGCGGAAGTGCTGTGTGATCACGCGCGGCAGCGGCCTTTATCTTGGGATGCCTCGCCGGTCGGCCGCCATCAATCACGGCGCCGGTGTCTGACGCGGAAAGCTGTAATTTTCTTCGCTGCAGACGCCCAGATGGCCATCGGGAGGATCGCGCGCTGTTGTTTAATTTCCTGTTGTCTCGCTGCGCCACCGGCCACCCTCTTCAGGACCAGGTAGATGGGTCTGTGAGCCGTCCGTGTCTGTCGGCTCGTAACCAGGATTCTCCTGACGGTTTGCCGTTGTACCGTTTCAGTTTTAGATTGTGCACCGGCGGAAAAAATCAATTTCACTTTGTGGACGGAAGGAAGGACCCGAATGTTGATGACCAGCTCAGGCTGTCTACGGAGAGGATGGCAATAAAACACAACCTGGATATTAAAATATGAATAGGACTGAAACGAATCTCATAATTGGTGCAAATGTGGACGATTCTGCATGGATGCGGTGCAGAACATCATGGATTTTTTGATAATAGTGAAAGTGATGTGATTTTCATTGTGAAACGTTGCAGCACGTTGACATTTACAGGATTTACCAGACGCCCTTATCCAGAGCGACTTACAGTCAGTAGTTACAGGGACAGTCCCCCCTGGAGACACCCTGAGTGGTGAAATGTGTCCTCTGCATTTAACCATCACCCTGAGTGAGCAGGCGCCCGGGGAGAAGTGTGTGGGGACGGTGCTTTGCTCAGTGGCACCTTGGCGGATCGGGATTCGAACCGGCAACTTTCTGATTACGGGGCCGCTTCCTTAACCGCCAGGCCACCAATGGCCCCAACATCGAGTCTTTAACGTCGAGACGTTTCATTCTCAGCCTGACAAATTTCTGTGGATGCAGAATGAAACGTCTCACGATTGAAACGTTGCCACGACTCGACTGTCAGACTAGTTAAAAAGTAGTGCCAGTAGTGACTGTGGCGGCGTGATCTGAGTGGCGCGCCGCTCCATGTTGGGGTTCGGTCTCGTCCGAAACGTCCTCTGAACATCGTGCACGTTTTTGCTGCATTCGCTTCGTGCGGTTTAACTCTCGTCTGGATCTCATCAGAAATTGATGCCAAGGCGTGTAAGTTGCTCACGCCGTTTATTTGATCCATCCGAATGCGCAGTCGACTGAACGTTTAACTGTACGCTTTGAGACGCCACGAACGGCAGAAAAACGTCCATGTAAACGGAGCCTTAACTCATCTTGCTGACGTTTTTGAAAATAACGTAGAAAAGTTGAGGGGCTGCGTTGTCTGTGATCCCTTTGCACCTTAAAGTAAAGTGCAGTGATTGTCACTTGTGATACACAGCAGCACAGCACACGGAGCACACAGTGAAATTTGTCCTCTGTATTTGACCCATCACCCTGAGTGAGCAGTGGGCGGCCATGACAGGCGCCCGGGGAGCAGTGTGTGGGGACGGTGCTTTGCTCAGTGGCACCTCACCGGCAACCTTCTGATTACGGGGCCGCTTCCTTAACCGCTAGGCCACCACTGGCCCCATAAAGCTAGTTTGAACCCACAAAGACATCTTAAGTCCAACGCTTTAACCTCTCGGCCATGCTGGTTATGTATTGGCAACCACGACCTCTTGTGATGATGGTGGCGTGGTAGATTATAAAATGTTCGAGCCTGGTCTCGCGTTGCGCAGGATCTTCAGCCGTTAATAACCCTGCAAACGCCCGGCGCTTTGTCCGTACGTTCACACGCTACACCGCGACGTCTTGTTTCTGTAGCGGTCGGGGGACAAACTGGAAGCAATTAGCCCTCCGCTTTCAGCCCGCGGTATCGACTTCCTCTCTGGCCTGCTGCTCTGATGATCAATGAGCTCCCCGGCCGAGACCCGCCGTCCTGCGCAGCGTCGCACTTCGCATCTAAATGCTTCTGCTGCAAACGCTGCGGCCTGCAGCCATTCCTGTTCCATTCAAAAAAACACAAAAAAAGCTGGAATTTTCCCTGCCCGGACACTTTCTGAGGAGCATCAGACCTTCAGATGTTTAAAGGTGTGTAGCTGAGATGATGGGTGGCTACAGTAGTTCAACATTCAGAAGGTCAACATTGCATCATGGGTAGGAAGAATACCCGGCATCGAGTGAATAGTAACGGTCGCCTGATGTCCGGCCGGGACCTGTGGGCGTGGTCCACATTTTCTGCCAATGTCATCCTTCCTCTGGGATGTCCAGTCGTGACTCTCTCCACCTCCCTGGGGGGGGGGTGAGCTACTAAATCAGCCACGAGATCAGATTGATCTGTCATGTGGGCGTAGATCAGCCGCGGCCAGCCTATCGCGGTGCGGGGCGCCGTAAATCTGGTCCGCTTGCGCCGGATTTATCCCCTCCACCCTGACTGCAGAAGAAGCTCGGAATTCTGGCAGAAGACACATTACACTTACATTTACAGCTTTTACCAGACGTCCTTATCCAGAACGACTTACAATCAGTAGTCACAGGGACAGTCCCTCCCTGGAGACACTCAGGGTTAAGTGTCCTGCTCAGGGACACGATGGTAGTAAGTGGGATTCGAACCTGGGTCTTCTGGTTCATAGGCGAGTGTGTTACCCACTAGGCTCCTACCACCCTGGCGCCCTTTGCAGAATTAGTAGAGGTGTGCACCTTCACTGGTCTCACAATTTTATTATATTACAACTGTCAGCGCACCGATTATCGATCGATCACGATTAATGGCGTCTCTACAATTCAGTATCCATTTCAATATCAATTAGCACTGGCATTGATGCTTAAATTCCAGTTTTGGATCTGCCTGTTCATTGACATCACTGGCAGACTGGCATCGCAGCGGGCAGCCCCTCGTCCCGCTACCTGGAGGACCCGATGTTGACGTGAGAGGCGTAACGTTAATTCTGCAGCGCTAGAACGTGGAAGAAGCGAGAATATTTCAGATATCAACCAGATGATGAGGTCAAAGCCTTTTGGAATTTAGCAAAGCATCTGGAATCTGGTACAAATCTTTTTATCATATATATCATGCAGTGTTCTGACTTTATATTCTTAATTTAGAAAAATTATTACATTATAGTTCCTGTGTTTTTTTTTTTTTTTTTTTTTTTTTTTTTTGTTCCCTCTTTGTAGTATCGAGTACCTCAATCTCAAGCCTCCAAATCAGTCATGCATCCCAGTCATGCATCCAAATCACGTTATCATTGAGGACCAAATGTTGTTCTGCCGTTCACGGTGTCAGGCGAGCGTGGGCCGAACCGTCCACACGTCCATGTAGAACGTCTGCGTTGTGATTCGTCGATTACGAGGTTTATTTCGACACTCCCAATAATTAGCTTTGGTCCTGTTTATGCCCGGAGTGGTCTCCTGAAAAAGACGTTGTCTTCGGTTCACACTCCTGGAAAAAGGGCACCCCTAATGTCACCTCTGAGCCAATCGGCGAAGCCGACCGCGTCTTCACTCTGAGCTGGCCTTGGCGTGGCCTTCGCTCGGAAATGTCAGCGTGCTTTTCCCCGCGCTCCATGGCACTTCTCTTAAACTCCGTCCTTCTCTTCAGGCCAGAACGGTACAGGTCGTGTTTTTGTCCCCTAGCTTGCTAGTTGGGGGTCTCCCCAGACTTGCACCGAAGCCTGTGACACGAGGTCTGTTCAGAAGGTCGTTTATTTCCCTTCTTGGTCTTTTTAGATTAAAAAGAGAAACGCCAAGTTGCCCCGAACATGGAGGGCTGGTTGAGTTTGTACCTTGTTGTGTCCCCTGTTTTGTGTCCATTTACATTTACAGCATTTACCAGACGCCCTTATCCAGAGTGACTTACAATCAGTAGTTACAGGGACAGTCCCCCCCTGGAGACAACTTAGGGTTAAGTGTCTTGCTCAGGGACACAATGGGATTTGAACCTGGGTCTTCTGGTTCATAGGCGGGTGTGTTACCCACTAGGCCACCACCACCCCATTTGGGTGCATAATGCACATTTTTCAGATAAATTCGGTTTTCGCAACTCGCAGTTCAAAGATCCGAATGTTTGATGCGGACCCGTTCATTCGTTCTTCTAGCGGTTCTGTTTGAATGTCGGTGTGGTGTTCTCTAAAGCGGGCTTGTTGGGGCTCGGCAGCCGTTGCTTCCGTTAGTTGCGATAAATTGAATGACCCACAGAAAGGGAGCAATTTACGGTTGTCACTGCACCAGATGCAACAGATTGACGATATTAAAAGTGAAACGTGCGTCTCAGGGCGTCGATTTCACTCTCGACACCTTTTATCACCCCTCCCCAAATGTGCTGAAATGTGACGTCAATTCAATAATTTTATTTCCTTTCGGATGCGATAATGTTATTACTATAATTCAATAGTATTTGATAAGTGACCAGTTGTTTTCATAGGCTGTTACTGGAATGTTTTGGGTTATTGAATTTTGAATAATTGTAACGAGCTGTTGCAATTTAAATGTGGGATATTCATTTTAATATGAAGATGATTGTTCCTCAGGAAACAGCTTTCAGAACTTCCGTTTGATTCACCGCCTATATCGCCCAAGTCGCCCTCCTCATTAGTCCAAGGCAAAGCTGAAGCCCCAAGACGGAGGGAGGCGTCCATCAGCCGGTTTTTCCACAAGCGGCCGTCCCGCAGCCGCACCCGCGGGCAACAGGCGGAGGCGTGGCCCCGGGCCCGACCCGCCAGTCGTGGTGAAGGAGGAGCCCGCGGAGGCGGAGCCCCAGCAGAGCTGCAGCAAACGGGTGAAGGAGGAGCCGGTGGAGGTGCCCGCCTCCCGCCTGAAGTGCTCGGTGGTGCTGGAGAAGATGGAGATGGAGCCCAGCACACCCTCCACCTCGGTCGATGTGAAGCCCGTGGTAAAAGGTGGGTTTTTTTTTTTTTTTTTTTTTTGCAGGGTTTTTTCCACTCTGTGCTGAAATTGCCCCAGGCTTGTGCTCGTCTTTCCAGCCAATTAAGCTGCTTTCCCTTTTTTCCACGCTCCGTAGGCTTTTTGGACTGTGAAGTGCTCTTGGCGGCGATATTTATAACCTGGCGACGTAATTGTAGGTGCCTTTCGGTGCAGGGGTGACAGACTGTGAATTAAACTGAGCAAAGTGATTAGAGGCCACTTTCTGCAGCTTTCTCAGCACGATTGATATGGTTTTACATGCTGTGCAATAATTTAAATGACTGTTCAGAACATCCAGGCCCACACTATGGATCACGTTACATTACAGGGAGTGCAGAATTATTAGGCAAATGAGTATTTTGTCCACATCATCCTCTTCATGCATGTTGTCTTACTCCAAGCTGTATAGGTTCGAAAGCCTACTACCAATTATGCATATTAGGTGATGTGCATCTCTGTAATGAGAAGGGGTGTGGTCTAATGACATCAACACCCTATATCAGGTGTGCATAATTATTAGGCAACTTCCTTTCCTTTGGCAAAATGGGTCAAAAGAAGGACTTGACAGGCTCAGAAAGGTCAAAAATAGTGAGATATCTTGCAGAGGGATGCAGCACTCTTAAAATTACAAAGCTTCTGAAGCGTGATCATCGAACAATCAAGCGTTTCATTCAAAATAGTCAACAGGGTCTCAAGAAGTGTGCGGAAAAACCAAGGCGCAAAATAACTGCCCATGAACTGAGAAAAGTCAAGCGTGCAGCTGCCAAGATGCCACTTGCCACCAGTTGGGCCATATTTCAGAGCTGCAACATCACTGGAGTGCCCAAAAGCACAAGGTGTGCAATACTCAGAGACATGGCCAAGGTAAGAAAGGCTGAAAGACGACCACCACTGAACAAGACACACAAGCTGAAACGTCAAGACTGGGCCAAGAAATATCTCAAGACTGATTTTTCTAAGGTTTTATGGACTGATGAAATGAGACTGAGTCTTGCTGGGCCAGATGGATGGGCGCGTGGCTGGATTGGTAAAGGGCAGAGAGCTCCAGTCCAACTCAGACGCCAGCAAGGTGGAGGTGGAGTACTGGTTTGGGCTGGTATCATCAAAGATGAGCTTGTGGGGCCTTTTCGGGTTGAGGATGGAGTCAAGCTCAACTCCCAGTCCTACTGCCAGTTCCTGGAAGACACCTTCTTCAAGCAGTGGTACAGGAAGAAGTCTGCATCCTTCAAGAAAAACATGATTTTCATGCAGGACAATGCTCCATCACATGCGTCCAAGTACTCCACAGCGTGGCTGGCAAGAAAGGGTATAAAAGAAGAAAAACTAATGACATGGCCTCCTTGTTCACCTGATCTGAACCCCATTGAGAACCTGTGGTCCATCATCAAATGTGAGATTTACAAGGAGGGAAAACAGTACACCTCTCTGAACAGTGTCTGGGAGGCTGTGGTTGCTGCTGCACGCAATGTTGATGGTGAACAGATCAAAACACTGACAGAATCCATGGATGGCAGGCTTTTGAGTGTCCTTGCAAAGAAAGGTGGCTGATTTGTTTTTGTTTTGTTTTTGAATGTCAGAAATGTATATTTGTGAATGTGGAGATGTTATATTGATTTCACTGGTAAAAATAAGTAATTGAAATGGGTATATATTTGTTTTTTGTTAAGTTGCCTAATAATTATGCATAGTAATAGTCACCTGCACACACAGATATCCCCCTAAAATAGCTAAAAATAAAAACAATCTAAAAACTACTTCCAAAAACATTCAGCTTTGATATTAATGAGTTTTTTGGGTTCATTGAGAACATGGTTGTTGTTCAATAATTAAATTATTCCTCAAAAATACAACTTGCCTAATAATTCTGCACTCCCTGTAATAATTCAGCCAAAACACCATCACTCAGAACTGAATTTTGGACCAAGTTTGTATACCAAAAATATCGATGTTTGCTGTCCCTGTATCCCTGTCACCACCCACGATACCGCAATACATTTCTGTATGGATATCTTCTAACACCCTCCCTCTCATCCCTGTGGTCCTGTGAACCCCTGCAGTGGACTGTCCCGTGTGTGGGGTGGGCATCTCTCAGCCGCACATCAACAAGCATCTGGACTCCTGCCTGAGCAGGGGTGATAAGAAGGAGGGGCTTCGGAGGTGCTGAATCCCTGTCTGCACACACACACACACACACACGCACAATATAAAACCATGAACTTGCGTAATTCCTGCTTTTAAACGGTCTTAAAAATATATATTATGAACCCTGCTGTTACAGGGTTCATGGAGCGAGTAGATTAGTACAAAATGACATTATTCTTTGGCGGCCCTGAAATTGAATTGTGACCTAGTCGTGAGCGACAGAGCTCATTTTCACCTTTATCACCTCGATCCCCATTTTATACGATTACCTGCTCGCCCTGCCTTTTTAGAGCTGAATGCACTATTAGCCCCAGGGGTCTGCAGATGTCTCTCAGGCTGCTTTGAACGGTTTATTCGCTTCCTGGCAGGTTTATGATGGACGCAGCCCTTCTGTAACATTCTGCATGTCTTTGCATTAAGCAACATGAGAGAGGACGTATGAACCTGGGCTTTTCCTTTTAAGAGGTTTATTTAACATCTGACCTTTTACTTTAAAGAACTAGGTAGTGGTGAATACCCTCTTGGCTTTATCGACATGTATTTAACGTACTGCCGTACGTCATAAATCTATACAGAAACACGAGTTTATCACAAGCCGTGCGAAGCAAGAGCAGAAATGTCTCTGTTCACCCACCAAACAACAGTAACTGCCATATTCCGTAAACATCAGTCGCTGTTTCTGTCCTTTATGTTCATATTTTGACATGTAGAAAGACGCTGATGTTTTACAAGTCATGTAATTGCTTGCAGCTCCGGGAAGCGGCGAATGGCGAAGCTCGTTTACAACCTCCTGTCACAGGTGGAGCTGAAAAGGCGCCTGAAGGAGTGTCACCTGCCCACGCACGGCTCCAGGGACCAGCTCATCAAACGGCACCAGGACTTCCTTCATATGTACAACGCCGAGTGCGATTCGCAGAACCCCAGAAGTGGTACGGGTCCCATCACCAGTACTTGTGTACAACGCTGCTGTTTAATATCACTCATGTTAAAGGTCCCATGACACAATTTTTTTGCCTTTTATGTCGGTCTTGTTGGTCCCCGAATTCTGTATCTGAAGTCTCTTGGTGCAGAATTACAGCCACTTTGATCAGTCCCCCAATGAGACTTCCCAGGACGCACCGTCTCACCGTCTGTAGCTTTAAATGCTACTGAGGAAGAGGGAGGCGGGACTAGGAGGAGAGCGGCCTATAGAAGTTGAGGGGACATTCGCGGAAATTACGTCATCAACACAGTCCACCAACGAACAATGTTTGGCGCAGACAGGAAGTCGTGTGGCGCTTTTCCAGAAAAAAATAAAATGAACCCGCTGGTTCTTCAGAGTCTCGCGTGACGGAACTAAAAAATATGTTTGTGCTCAATTTTACATCCAATTACAGAGCGACTGCGATGCTTCACACGTGTGGAAGCCATGACGGTCGGTGGAGATGATGTTTTAGGGGCGGGGCGAAAAAAGCATGAGAAACGGGAGGTAACCTTTCCCCTTATGACATCATGAGCTGCCGCTCTCTGAACGGTGAAGCAGAATGGCTAAAACACACTTTGCAGGACCGTAGACAGGCTCTATTAAATAAAAATGTTAAATAAAACTTTTCATGATAGGGGAACTTTAATATTTTAAAGGTTTTCTGTAAATCAATGCAAAATGCTGCTTATTAGTAACTAAAAGGAAAGTGAAGTGATTGTCATTGTGAGACACAGCAGCACAGCACGCGGTTGACACGGTGAAACGTGTCCTCTGCATTTAACCATCACCCTTGGTGAGCAGTGGGCAGCCATGACAGGCGCCCGGGGAGCAGTGTGTGGGGACGGTGCTTTGCTCAGTGGCAACCTTCTGATTGTGGGGCTGCTTCCTCACCCGCTCGGCCACCACTGGTAGTAAAACCGCCACCAGTTTCACCTGATGTGGACCGGGGGGAAGGTGCGCTTCTGTTTAAAATACCTCCAGTATTCCGGTTTCTGTTCCCATTATATCCCCTCTTGTCTGAAGCAACTAGTCTGTTGCTTCCATCGTGTCTTCCATCGTGTTGCTTCCACTGCCCCTTCCATCGGGTTAAGGAAGCGGCCCCGTAATCAGAAGGTTGCCGGTTCGAATCCCGATCTGCCAAGGTGCCACTTAGGTGCCACTGAGCAAAGCACCGTCCCCACACACTGCTCCCCATTGCTCACTCAGGGTGATGGGTTAAATGCAGAGGACAAATTTCACTGTGTGCACTGTGTTGCTGTGTATCACGTGTGACAATCACTTCACTTTCATTTTGAATGTTTTGTGGCCTGAACTGGTTAATGATCTTCCTTCTGTTGTTATATCACCTTCTCTGATGCCTGCACATGCAAGCATGTAACGTTCTTAGCCAGAGACCACATTTTTTTACGCTTTTTTGTGTTCTAACTACAAATCCACAGTCCACTGTAGACTGAGGTGATTTAAAGATGCCACACACACACACACACACACACACTCCCCCCCCACTGCCACACTGTGCGGCTGCATGCGTGAACAGGCCTGTCGTCTGTGTCATGGCCCTGCCAGCTTGGCTTCGAGTTGCCGGCTCCCCCGAAGACGACCCGTCCCGCTCCGCACGCGTCTCGCTTCTCGCTTCGGAGCGACTGTCCAAGGTTTTCAGAGACGAGCTCTGCTCTCTGTCCCCGGCTCCCGCCGGTGCTGTCTGAGCTGGGATCTGTGGCTGTTGACTTTCTCAGATGGTCCCCGCTTGGGACCACTGCCCTGTCCTTCTTAGATCCGCTTTAATGCGTCCATGGTGTCTGGGGTCATGGGTGTGGTCAGGGATCAGTTCAAGGTTCGGTTTGGAATTTAGCCTTCATTTGATCACGATCATCTGCCTTCAGCTTATTTTTTATGCTTTATCTGTCTTCTGTGTACAGAACGTAGTTGTTTATAATTTTATGGTCATTCCTATATTTCATACACCGGCAATAAATAAAATGCAGGATGAAAATAATACACATAAAAATGACAATGTATAAGAATGATCATGAAGCAAATTAAAATGTAGTAGTGAAAGTGAAGTGATTGTCGTGAAACGTGTCCCCTGTATTTAACCATCACTGTCCACTGTCATTGGTGACAGTGGGCACCATGACAGGCGCCCGGGGAGCAGCATGTGGGGACGGTACCTTCATCAAGGGGACCTCAGTGGCATCGGGACTCGAACCTTTCGATTATGGGGCCGCTTCCTTACCTGCTAGGCCAACACTGCCAATGCCAGAGCATAATGCTTTAAGCAAATTGTGCCAAAAAATAAAACGGTCCGCTTACGTTGGAGGCCAGCAGATTGCTAACTTTCTTTAAATGGTGCTTCATTTCAGCTGAAGACATTGCCAAGGAGGTGGAGCAGAACGAAAAGATGAGGAGCCAGCTGGAAAACAGGAACAAGCCGGTACGTCCGCGCAGCCCCGCAAGCACTCGGCAAAGCTAATTGCTTTTACTTTTGCATTTCTGTCTAATGTCATTTGGATTTCTGTCTGATCCCATTTGTAGGCCATGGCGTTCAGAAAGAATCAGACTGCCGAGGAAATTGAGGAAATACATTCAAATTACCGTAAGCGCATTTACCTCTTACTCGATAAGGGAGCAGCTCTGATAAGCGACTGTGTGGGGGTGCTTCAGAGATTATGGGGCAATGTATTTACAACTTTATTAAAATCTTAATTTGTTTTATTTTTTTCTTGTTTCTTTTTTATTTCTTTTTACACACACATACAAATATATATACTACGTAAATGCTTTAGACAAAGAGTTCCAATAAAGAAAAAAGAGCACTTTTTATTTGTAAAGGGGTGGTAGTAGCCTAGTGGGTAACACACTCGCCTATGAACCAGAAGACCCAGGTTCAAATCCCACTTACTACCATCGTGTCCCTGAGCAAGACACTTAACCCTGAGTGTCTCCAGGGGGGGACTGTCCCTGTCACTACTGACTGTAAGTCGCACTGGATAAGGGCGTCTGGTAAATGCCGTAAATGTAAATGTATAAATGAATTATTGTGGAAAACTCATTGTGTCTCTGTGCCCGGAAAAATAATAGATGATAATCTCTATTTTTAATAATAGAGAGGGGAGAACGTCTCCTCATCTTGACGTGGCTTCTGCAGTTCCATGAAACGGGCTGTGACTCTGACACTCAGGAGTGTGTGTGTGTGTGTGTGTGCGCTGATTCGGTGAGGCAGATCAATGCAGTTCAAGTGCAACGAGTCTGCCCATCGATGGCTGGGCCTTCAGGAGCGGCCGATGCAGCCGGCGTATATAACAGGAGCTGCGTTGTTTACCGCACATCCGCAAGACCGTCCAGGTGACGCGCGTGTCCCAGTCCGACCGCGGTTCCCCGCTGCCTGATCCTGCTTAACCTCGAGCTTCCTGCCAGACTGTGGGCTGGATGTTGGTTCTCACATCCACCTTCTTCCAGAGTCCCCCGTAAAGCCCGACAAATTTGACGGGGATTTGTCCACGCCGCGTGTGGGGCCGGGTGGGGTCTGCCCGCTTGTTTTTATTGCGTTTTCCTCCTCAGGACAATGAAATGTGACACGGAGGAGATGAAGGCTGCATGAAATATCGATGCGCCTGGCGTAGGCCTCTATAAATAGGCGTCTGGCTGCGATGACCTCCTGATTAATCACGGCGCCGCTGATGACTCACTCCGCCGCCGCCGTGAAGCTAATAACAGCGCCGCACCGAGACCTCCGACCCGAAGACACGTTTTAATCACGTACAGCTGCTGCACGAAGCGTGGATTCGTTTGTAGCGTCCGTCCATGCGACCGTAATTGGCGCTCTCGTGGTGTTTTTGGGGAACCAACAGAACGAAGGCGTTGCCGCAGCGTCGCTGCAGACATGTCTGTGGAATAGTAATGTTCTTCAGGTTCCAGCCTCCTGGGTGATCTAGTTTGTGCAGACAGTTCACGTTTTTTTTTTTTTTTATTTTTTCTCGTATGCTGATCAAGTCGGTTATTATACAGGCACGATCCGCCACGAATAGGAAAAAAAATCTTTATTTAAATGCGTGAGGAGAATCAAAGATCTAACCGAGCTTAGCCACCGCCGCTGGTAATTAGGAAGTCCACTATTGTGTGGAATGGGAATGTGGTCATGCTGAAAAACAGGTTTACGTTCACAGAAGACACACGTGCAAGGCTCGTATTTACCTGAAGAATAAGAGCTTGTTTTGTCTGGACCATGAAAACCATAAAATGGGTGCACTGTTGCATCATTAGCAAGCAATGTTCTCCACAAGCTGTCATTTTAGACCATTTGGACCATCGAGGCCTATTTTCTGTCCTTTAGTGTGGAGAAGTGGTCACGCTGGTGAGTGAGGCGTTGAGAACCTCTGTGCCTCCGCCGCCTTTGGCAGGATATGGTTTGAATCACCAGCGCAGGCATTTTTAATGGACTTTTTTTTGGCCTGGAAAGCACAAGAAATGCATCCTGTGCTATGCCTACTTTGAGCCTGTGCCCAGCTGGGTTGGGGACACTGCATGCTCACAGGAGGCATGGATAGATGAAGAAATGCCACGGCTTTGCCTCCACTGCATGTTTTCTGGCCCCTGTTACATAAGCAGTTCGGTAATTTAATGCAGATGCCATCAGCTGAGCTCCTTGCTCCTTGCTGCGATCAGACTACACAATATTTTTGCCATTGAGGCAGGTGTGTTCAGTTCAAACCAGTCAACTCAGGAGAAGGTGAATCTCCCCTTGATTATCTGTACTAATCTTTGATATTTTTTTTTTTTCTGTATCATAATTTAAACACATGTCTAAAGTTAACATGAACACTTTTATCAAAAATGGTGCCTCGAATCTGTGTACTTTTCCTTGGTCAGCTGGAACACATACTGAAGAGTTCTGTGTAATCAGTAGTTCCTGAACATCAGTGCAGTGCAGATTTCTGCTCTGCTGGGCTTTTTTTTTTTTTTTTTTGTGGCTCTACCTGTCTTTTCTGTTCTGGCAGAGATTTTTCTTGCTCTGCCAGGCTGTTGCCCTAACAGGGTGTTTTTTTGTTGTTAATCTGGCAGGGTTTTTTTTTTTGTTGCTGTGGCAGGGCTTGTTGCTCTGCTTGGGGATTCTGTTGCCCTGGCAGGGTTTCTTGTTGCCCTGTTGAGCGTTCTGTTGCTCTTTTTGCGCTCTGTCTGGCTCTCTCCCCCCCCCACTAATTTATGTCCCTTGCCACTACACTCACTAAATGACCTTTGAGCATGACACCAGAAGCCGTCAGCAGTCGCTCAGTCATTGGATGTGACATTTTCAGGTTTTCTTTATTTATTTAAAGTTTGCCCAGGGGTCTTTTGGTACTCGGTTTGGCACTTTGCTGATCTTTGCTTTGAGTTTTTAATTGAATATTATTTGCCTGAAGATAAGGGTTGAGTATAGTGTCTGGAGAGAGGCACACATTCGGCTATACTGGCCTGAACATAATGTATTTCTTAAATAAAAAGCAGCGTGTTCTCTAGTACTCACTCAGCAAGTTAAACAGTCGGGTATTAATAATAGTCCACCATATCTCCCTTCCCCGGGGTGCAACAACCTCAGCATGTGACGTCTGTTAGAAGGACCTCGAAGTGTCTGGGTCGAGTGCCACATGTTTCATAACGCTTTTGACTTCACAGGCACGTGAGGGTCCTGGATGCCATTCTGGCGAGGGCTGCATTGGGTTTAGATTAGGATATCTGGGTGGGACGTTGTACCTGGAGGCTCAGGCCTTTTACCATCAATGGCGCTGTGGCTTTCTGTCGGGATATTTAAAGATGGGAAGGCTTTTTGCTTTGAGTTTCAGTTTCCAGATGTTCTGTTAGAGCATGACTGTTTAAACTAAATGCACGCATCGCCAAATTACATTAATTTAATTTCGTTTGAATGTGCAGCATTACGTATGCAGATGAAGTAAGGATCTTGTCCCCTCGCCAAGACTTTGCTGCTGCATTGGTTGACTGAGGAAACGAGCGCGATTGACCGCAGAGTTGGACATGCGCGAGGAACCCTCTGTCCACGCGTCCACATATCGCCGCTCCAGCTCGGGAAGATTTAATTGCGCCGGAGCCACTTGTGGATTTCAACGTTCAAACGATCACTGCGATTACCTGTCTGCTTCACGTCCGCAGTGCTGGTGGGAGATCTAGGAAGATCTAGATCTTCTTCTCCCAGCTCGGTCACAGCTCAGGCTGGTTTTTGCAGTGAATTGCATGTTAATTATAAGTTGTATCCAAGTCCAGAATTCCCTCTCTGATGAAGGCGGTGTTCGTTTGTGATGTGGGGGATGTGTAAATGCCAACTTCAGTTCGGTCTAAGAAGTAGAGAAACCGAAAAAGCAGTCTGTTCTTGTTGACATTCTGATATTTATGACTGAAGGGAAAGTTGGACGAGGAAGTGAGTTTGACTGGAACTACAGTTTACACTGAAATCATCAGAATGTCTGTTATTTCGCTCGTGCAACTTCATCTCTCAAAAAAAAAAAGTGAAGTGATTGTCACGTGTGATGCACAGCACACGTTGCACAGAGTGAAATTTGTCCTCTGCATTTAACCATCACCCTTGGTGAGCAGTGGGCACCATAACAGGCGCCCGGGGAGCAGTGTGTGGGGACGGTGCTTTGCTCAAGTGGCACCTCAGTGGTACCTTGGCGGATCGGGATTCGAACCGGCAACCTTCTGATTAGCGGGGCCGCCGCTGCCCCTAGAGTTCAGTTCAGCATAACTTCTCTGGCTATTTGAATGTCCTTATTTTAGCACAAATGAGTATTTTATCATTATCCCAAGCGTATGATTAGAAAATGACCACTTGTCATACTGTGCCCTACAAATGAGGTTCCGAGTCTAGATGAACAATCTTTAATGTCCTAAAGCCTGATTCCCTGGAATAACTGCTGGATTTATTCCTCTGTTTGTGTGTGTGTGTGTGTGTGTGTGTGTGTGTGTGTGTGTGTGCATGCTAATCACAGTTTTTTGTGTGTATGCGCTCTCTTCCAATTGATTTCCAGGGAAGCAGCACAGCAGTGAGTTTTCCCGCCTCATTACTCAGGTCAGACAGCGGCGGGAGACGTCCAGGAAAATGACATTCGGGCAGGAGGATGAGAGAGGCAGTCGCCAAGGTAACGCCAGCTTCCACACGTCCACACGTCCACACATCCACCAATTTAAAACCAGTCCAGGATTTTGCAGGATTTTCACATGGCTGAAGTAGAACAGCAAACTGTGAAAATGTCCAACTCGGAAGTTTAGGAGCTCTGATCTTCATGCTCACACACCATGGAGCTAACGTATCTGACTGGAATATTAATACTGGGGAATCTTCAGATCCACACTTTTACTGGAACTTTTTTAAGCCATAACTGTTTTGAGGAAGCGTTTTTCGTGTCCCTGCTCTGATGTCTCCATGTTACAAATGTCACACCTTGTCCAGGGTTTATTCAATTCATGAAAACAAGAATTGATATTTTATTGACATGTGCTGTGCAGTTTTGTTTTCATGACATTTTTCTCTCCTTTCTTTGAAAATGGCAGACCCCATGGACTCCAGCAGTACCCAGAACAGCCCCCTGCCAGAGCCGCCACCCGATGTTCACCCGCCGCCAACGCCCCCTGTAGTTGTGATCGATTCCAGGTCGCCAAGCCCCTCGCCGAGTGACGTGTCGATCAGCAGGTGAGACCGGGGGGGGGGGGGGCGTTATGTTACAGCTACAAGTGCGGGTGCCCGTATAAACGCTCTACGTTCTTCATTTGAGCGCTTCATCGAAAACAACCCTCGGTGAGTGCGATTGTAGGTGGAGGCGTGTGATTACTAATGGGCTCTTCTCCCCCGACAGAGGCCTGGCAAGTTTAAATGCAGAGCTGCAGAGCCATGACTCTTTAGTTTAAAAAGTCTTGCAAATAAGTAATGAATCCAACGTTTCCAAAGTTCACCCTCGGGTGGGGTGCGCTGTTTGTTCTTCCTGCTGCAGGATCAGAAGTGGGATTCAGATGTTGACTTCTTTCACAGTGGAGTGAAATTAATGAGGACGGGTGGAGTCGGGTTCGAGAAGAGGGGCAATTTCACGCCAGGTGGACGTGTCCGGTCAAACGTCTCCTTCGTTCTCGACACTCCTTAGTACCCCTTGTACACAAACGTGACCACTAGAGGTGAGAACCTTCACTGGTCTCGCGAATCGCTTCGATTATCAGTGCCTCAATTATCGATGCATCGCGGTGCGTCCCATACATTTCCTACGTTACTTCACATGTTGTTTTTAAGGTTCTGCTCATCGGAACAAATCTAAAGCAGCTTTCAGAAAGAACGCAGCATGCGCTGTGCTCGCCGCGAGATTTGCACTTCTTAAAAACAGAGTTGAGCTCAACACGCCGCATGGCTCTGAGCAAAAAATAAAAATACATTTTCGCACAGCGGACAAAATACAACCACTTTCAGCGCTTACCCGGAGCGGCCACAAAATCGATGCATCGATTACTAGATTAATTTCAACACCCCTAGTGACCACGCCCACTACCGACATCAACACGCTGATCGCCGGCGCTTTCGTTATTCTGCTGGGTGAACTGGGGCCTGTAAGGAACTTCTCAGGTGTGGATGTTGGCAGACGCCCTGATCCAGAGCCATGGATGTTACCATGGATGAAGTGATCAGTTCTGGTTCACTAGGACCCCCAACTATGAATACAATCTTTTTATTCACTCTGTTCTAGTTTCTATACAGAAGTCAGACAAGAAGAAGGTTACAAGTTCATCTAAATCTTCTCTAAAGAGGAAGGTGTTGAGCTGCCGTGTGAAGGTGCTCAGTGACTGAGCTGGAAGTTCATTCCACCACCGAGGGGCCAAGATGGAGAAGAGTCTAGATGAGCGTCTTCCTTTTACCTTCAGAGATGGAGGGACCAGGCGAGCAGTACTGGAGGCTCGGAGTATACGAGGTGCAGTGCGAGGTGTAATAAGGGGTCTGCAGGGGTCTGAACCTGCCAACCTGCCGTTTCTTCTTTTAAGTATTAACCGGGACACCGAAGCATTAATGGAAATCCTGTCCCTGATTCGTCCTTTTATCATTTGCCATTCAAACGGAAACGCGGGAGGTCATGCTGACGTTCAGGGCCGTCGTGCCATTAATCACCTGTCAGGGTGGTAAACAGTGCCGCTGCTCCATGCTAATGACACAGCAGCTTTTATCCCTTCTTTCCATGTGAAGTACCACCTTCACCACTGACAATATTCCATAGTCCATCTGGAGGTACTTTCTCTACCTCTGTGCGTTATGTAGAACATCCTAATCCTGTAGTGCGGGTGCACTCGATGGCTCGGTCCTCGTTCCATCTGTGAATGGAGTGCAGTGTGATGATATGTGTCATTTTAAGAGCTTTCAGGCAGGATGAAGGACCGTGGAGGTTCAACTTAACACCAATTTAATAGCCTTGTCGTATGTAAACAAGTCACTCGGGTTTTTTAGAGAAATTTCATCTCCTCCCCAGCTCAAGTTCAATCTTTGGCACTGAATTCAAACAGAATAATAAGTATGTACACAGTCACACTAGGAGAGGCTTCATTGGCCGCTAATGACTTGAGTGCAACGGTGGATTTGGATTCAGCCGCCGACCAATTTATCACCACTTTGTCTGCAGCGGAGGGTGCATGTGAATGGATTTCCGTACGGCGACCCCCAGGCTCCCTCTCATATCTTTCATTGGTCATATTTATTCTCCTGAAGAAGCCAAACCCACACGTACGTGGGCTACAGGTGCAATTAAGGGGACGCGGCCTTTTCCCCGCTTCGCTCCGTGGTGCTTTTAATCACCAGATTCCCAGTGACATCGAAGGCGGCTTCAAAGGGGTCTGGCCTAATCCCTGGCGCTTGTCTCCCCGGCTTGGCCTTACCTTGTCCGGGGAGCTGTAAAGACTGATCTCATTGGATTTAAGAAGATCACGGGTCGCCTTTAATTACGCTTCGAGCTGACTGTTCTCCGCTCTTCTGTTCAGAGGGCCAAATTGGTCCCTTCGCTCTCATCTCTTTTGACATTTTCCACCAGAGCCACCACTCTGACCTCAACATAAACCGATCATAATCGCTATATTTAGTTAAGATGAAGTAAGAGGTGTGTTAGAGGTGTGACTTTTTTTCTCAGCGACATGTAGAATGTTTGACATGTCCGATTTGGAAAACGCACAAAATCCCTTTTCGTTTCGTGTGTGGAGTGAAAGGCTGCGGTGTTTAGGTTAGGGCGTAGAGGAATGATGGATAAAACCGCACCGACCCTGCCCGAGCCACGGCGGCCAATCAATCAGTCAGCGGCGGTGGCAGCATCACCGTCCAGCTCCCAGCAGCGCTTTTTAATAAGACCGAGGTGCGAGGTCATTTATGAGACACATTCCTGACCATAATCTGACACGCCAAACTGTTATTAATATGAAGTCTCCTGCAAAATCTGTTTTTCCTCTCAGTCAGTCTTAACCAGACGGATCCAGATTGATCATAGATCGTGTCTTCAGAAGGGATCTTTTTACTACTCGAACCACAGATTGTTCCTATCTTGTGTGTGATTGGCTTAGAACCATTTCTGGCCACTCCTACCTCCTATCAGATCATCGTTTCAAAAATAAATGAGAAATAAAACGAATCAGGAAAGAACTAAAGCAATAATTCCTATTTTAGGGGAAATGTGAATGTTTTCGAGTCTTTTAAATAAGTTACTATGGAGCCTTTTTTTTTTTTTTTCTTAAACGATGAGCTGTGTGAGATGGAAGCTCCTGAGATTGTAGATCACTGCTCACCCTCTGGAGTTATAAAGCTTCCTGACATGTTTTCCTTCGTTCCACTCGGGTTCGTTTCTCCGCCCGCTTTTTTTTTACGGACCCTCTGTGGCACGTGGCTTCTGTTGCAGCTTCACTATTATAACTGTGGATAAATGTTTGTGTTCCCTACATGATAAATGTCACCCGCTGGAGACATTTTAATGTCCTCCTTCATTATCGTCTGCGGGGGTGTAATGGGAACGTGCCAAATTCCGGGCGGCTTTGTAACTTGTGGCACCTCTCGCCCCGATCCCGCTGTCTGTTGGTCACTAGGAGGCGGAACGTCTCTTTCTCCGTTCCAGAGTTAAACGGCAGCCAGTGGATGGGAGGAAGGGTTGCACCATGGGAAATGGTGGGGAAAACAACCGACGGGAACATGCGAGCAGCTCTTCTTTCCATTATGTTCATCAAGGAGCATTTCTGAAAGTTCTGATAAGAGAAGATCCTGTATTAGTCCCACAAGTAGGACATTTACATTGTCATGGCAGAAAGTGGACGGCACAAGATGCTAAAAGCATCAAAAATAATTACATGCACTGTTGGTAGTGGGCGTGGCCACATTTGTGTACATCAGGTATGTGGAGAGCTGAGGAGATGGACCCTCCGTCACACCTGGGCGTGTCACGTATTGACAGCAGGCAGTTTAAATCATCCAGAATGAGGAAGTAGGGGAGTGTGGCAGCTGTCAATCACACCTACAGGCTCCTCCCCCTTTTAAACGTTCATCTTCAGTGTCAGAAGTAAATTCCTCCTCCTCCAAAATACTGACGCTAGATATGATGTGATGTTAATTGACACGACCGATCAGGAAAAATAGCCCCTTCGATGCAGTTTGACGTTCAATGGATTCCGATCATTTATATTCTAAGGTGGTTTCAGGCGTTCTGATGTCCTCCAAGCGTCCGTCGTCTTCCCTGTCTTCGTCTGCCGACCTCCAAGGCGGGAGACGTCAGTCCTGCAGCGCCGCCGCCTCCACGCTGACCCTGCTCCACTCCTGGGTCACCTCTCCTGGTTACTGTGACGCCGGCGGCTCGACAATTTCCTCGCTTCCTTTGCGGCGACATGGCAGCTTATTGCTCCCGTTTGCTTTTCATTAGAAGGACGCCGTTCAGTAATCATCTCACAGCCGTCCGCTGCCCCGACCCTGATCCTCCTCACCACCAACCGTCCTAAACCCACACTGAGCACTCACCCGTCTCCCACAATCCTTTGCTTTGCTCCAGGCATACAACAACAACAATAATAATCTGGGACTGTCTCTGATTTTAACCTTAAATACGAAATATATATTTTTAATTTTCCAGATGCTGCAGTTTTAACAATCTGAGCAGCTTTTGGTTATTAATCCTCAGATGTGCTTTCCCCCCCCCCCCCACCCCAAATCCCTCAAATCACACACACACACAGACACACACACACACACACACACACACAGACACACACACACACACACACACAGACACACACAGACACACACACACACACAGACACACACACACACACAGACACACACACACACAGACACACACACACACAGACACACACACACACACACACACACACACACAGGCACACACAAAAGGTATACGATTTTTTATCATCGAATAAAGTCCAATCGAACCTAATGTTGTTATAAGACTGGCCCAGCTCCTGTGTGAGAGGTAGCATGTTAGTGACTGATTTGCGATGTCCTCATAATGCATCCAGATGCGTCGCTTTTATGGAGGAGGTGCGGGCTTCTGCTTTAACCCCAGAAGCGAGATGGATAATTCATTTCTGCCGACTAAAGATGCCATAAAGCACTGAAGCTGCTGGTGATTGTCAAGGAAACTAATATTAACACAATCTTTCTTTCTGTTTTTAGCTCAATTTCAGACGTTTTCAGCTGATGACCCTACAGGACTTTCTTTTCTTTTTTTTTTTAAGTAAGTGTTTTGTTTTTTTTTATTGTTTTTTTCAGTTAATTATGCATGATGGCCATCAAACACGTTCCTGTAACACGTGAGTGTCCCGGTATGTGTCCACCTATCAGTCCCTGGCCTGGTTTCCCCAGCGCTTGCCTGTGTTCTGAAACCGCTCGGACAGATGGGGACGGACGGTCCTGTTCTGTTGGGGACGCACCTCCCACCCAGTGCCTGTTGGTGGGGGACTGAGCGTCATCCAAAAGCTGCTGTCCTCCACTAACAGCCGCTGGTCCTGCCCCCTTGAGGAATTTACCAGGCCTCTAGACTGGTTGCACTGGAGCGCTTGACTCTTTTTCTTAAGTGCACCGTAACAAAAGCGAATTCGAATTCTTGCTGTCCATATAGGGAATATGGACTTGTAAGTGGATATTTATTAAATCATGTACAAGAAAGGAAACTTACTGGACATATGTTTGTGCTTAAAGTGCTTCACTGAGCTGAAATTAGAACCAGATAAATTAAATAAACAGAAAACCACGTTGATCATCATCTCAGCCTGAAAGGTGGCGGGGCAGGGGACACTGGGCCAGTACTTATTGCTGCATGTAATGTGTTTTACAGATGCACTGTGCTTTTTCAGGGTTTCATTTATATTATTTTACTGCAAACCGCATGTGATTCGTTTCAATTAGCGCAAAAACGGAAGCCGAGGCCGTGAAACGGAGGCTAACTTGTGCCGATTACGAAAGCCAAGTCTGAAGTGACAGATAATTACTCTAATTCCTCTTCATAGCGCTCATTTTGCAGTCCATGTGGTCGTCTGGTCTTGAATTGGCCACGTCTACCTAGACAACGCGGTGAGCAGTCAGCTGTGTGGAAAAACCAGGAGTCCATCAGAGCTGATTTTCCACGGATTAAGCGTAAATCGTCTTCATTCATCCGCAATTGGTGCTTCTAGTAGTGGAAATAAAATGTAGACGTGGTTTAGGGCACAAGTCAAGGTCCGTACAAAGAACAATATGAAATTGGATTTGGAATAATTTTCTGCTCCAAATATTTCCATGTTGCATTTGGAAAATTGCTAACAGTCGTAAAGTAAACTGAAATGTATTTGAACCAACCTGCTGCACTTTACAGCCACAGGGATATTTATTTCTGTCTATGGCTCTCTATATATACATATAAATATACACACACACACACTATCAATACAGTGTTCGGGAGACCTTGCATTTTATTGCAATTTTATTAAACTGATTGGGCTTATCAGATCATTTATTTGTCACATTAAACACATTTAACAGACACTTTTATTCAAAACCACCTTCATGGGGCAATGCAGGAGCTTGACTTTGGGGGCTGAGAACCACATAGACTGGCATGAGTTTATTTTAGGTAGGTAGGTGTGGATGTCCCTTGTGTGTCTTGCATTCGATTCTGGTGGCCATGGGTCACCCGTTTTAGGTCTAGGCGCAGCAGATTGATAAAATTCAATGCTGGTGCAACTTTAATGTGTGAAGACCTCAAGAGTCTCAAACGACCCACTCAACCCTCATTATGTGTCCGGGACACAAAGGTGGTGAGTGGGGTTTGAACCTGGGACTTTGTGGTCTTACCTGCTATGCCACTACCACACCTTGGACCAGGTTGAATGCTGTAGTGATGTTCTGTAGATGCATCCGTCTTGGAGGGTTCAGCTGTTGAAGACCCTTGTGTTCTTCCAGCAGCCACGGTTGCTGACTGGGAGCTGAAATCCGCTCCTGTTCTCATTCACACATTCTGCAGTAAAATATTTCTCACTGCAGACCAGTGACCTTCAGTGTTTGACATGGACATTAATAAATGTCTCCTTGCTATGAGTAGGAGTGTGTGTGTGTGTGTGTGCCAGAGATACACTACTCATGGGAAGACCTCAGATTATGATTTACGAATTCTCATATATGAATAAGTGTGTCCTAAATTCCTCCAGTGGGGTGGAGATAAGAGGCGGCCGGTTATTAGACTGCAGGGCTGCGTGTGTAAGAAGTGTAAACACGCGCAGAGAATCCTTCAAATAAAGACTTGAGCATTTCCACATGTGCTGAGCACGACCCGAGCAAGAAATCTGCTCTTTCACGTTTCTTACGTCTTCTTCAAGCCGCTCTGTCGGCCCAGTACCAGTGAAGTATGAATGCATGAAAAGTAAACCTAGTGCACAGGGGTCCCACATAATGGCACTTGATGACTGAAACGTCAGTAGTTATAAAGACGACAAAATCTGAACCGTTTACGGGCAATTCATTTGTCTCTGTAATAGTTTTTAATATTATAGCAAGCTTTAAGGCTCAAGAATTCATCACAATGAGTCGTGATTTATTGCAGAATGTGTGATTTCATGGATTTTGTTCAGTATGCAGACTGACGGGAAAAACGCAGAGTAGAATAATCGTATTGCGCTTGAGTGTGCCGTGCCGGGGTTTTACCCAACTCATCAGCACCATAAAATGATTAAAATATGGTTGCTGGTCTAATAAACCTGCAACTGCCTTCGGTAATTGGTGACTGGGCCCAGAGGGTTTAATGTCCCGTGGTGGAACTGCGTGTGTATTCAGGGTTTTACAGGATTTAAAATGTACAAAGAAGCCTAACAGGATTATGGTGGAATATGACGGTGTTTGCGGTTTTAAACGCCGCCATGGAAATCCTACACGTTGTGTATTTTAAAGAGCTTTCACCGTCTCTGTCCATATAATGACTTGGTTAGATGAAGCAGATGTGGAGATTGTCGGAAGTTCTTGATATCTCTCGGACTGCAGATAACAGGTCAAAGCTGGAGCTTATCTCAATACACTGAAGACTTCCCCTTCTGTCGGGCCCTGGTCTCCTCAGAGCTCCATGAACCTGTACGAGAAGCCTACTGAGGCGAGTTGAGAGGAATTACACCTGCTTGCTGCTGAATGTGTGAGGAAGGGGCTCATGAGAACAATGTGCTCCAGTCCATCGTCTTGGTCGGTTATTTTTTCTAAGTTGCATTGCTGGTGAAGACTTGCACATGTCTTCATCTCTGTAAATGCTTTAATCAGCAGATCTGCAAACATTCGCAGCGTCCTGTTTCCACAAAAACGGATTAAGGAAATCCCTAAATCCAGTGGTTCCAGATGCTGGGCCTGAGTCCTGGCGACGTTCTGCTGGGAACCCGCCGATCATTGCGGCTTCCGTGCTGATCACCGCTCAGGAGGCGGGCTTCACTCACCGCCCGGCGCCGCTCTCTTTAAATAAGAGCAAGATGTGGCGCCGCCACTCAATCGGATGCGAAGGTTGCTCGTTGCGTCTTTGGGAGGGTAAGAATGGATCTTGTTCCGAGGCAGAAGATGGCGCTGCTCTGTGGAGACGCCGCGATCATCGCTTGAAACCCCAAACCCAGAATTGGGGCTGGTCACGGTGTTAAGTAGCATATTATAAACTGACGGGGCCCGCCATACGCTGACGCTGATTGACAGTCCAGAGTGGGTTGGTGCTGTGCTGCCTGCTTCGTGGAGAAGCTGCGAGATCAGCTGTGACGTCCATCTCGCTTGACCTCTGATGTGGTCGGCGTGTGTTGGTTTTGCTTTGCCGGCTCTA
The DNA here is from genome assembly GCF_900700375.1 of Denticeps clupeoides. NCBI lineage: Eukaryota > Metazoa > Chordata > Actinopteri > Clupeiformes > Denticipitidae > Denticeps > Denticeps clupeoides. The sequence continues at coordinate 21,099,379 of NC_041718.1, read as the reverse complement.
ATGTAGTCGATCTGGTTGGTTTTGTAACGGAACCGTTGCCAGGTGTGTGTGTGTGTGTGTGTGTGTGTGTGTGTGTGTGTGTGTGTGTGTGGTGTGTGTGTGTGTGCGTGTGTGCGTGTGTGCGTGTGTGCGTGTGTGCTGTTGTGTGTGTTGTGTGTGTGTGTGTGTGTGGTGAGGGGAAGAACCGTGAAAGGTCTTCCGTGGAAAATCGGAGATGATTTGATGCACGCGATGGTAGAAAGGCAGGGGAAGAGCGGAGGGCGATGACTTGTTTCCCAGCAGAGGAAGATTTTTTATTAGTTAATTTCTTTTTGCATCTCATTTACATATTTCAATCCAACAACATGGATCTTATTCTAATAACTCCTTTTGATGTTTGCTTTTCAGGAACCAGGAGACCCTCAGCTCCTTCTGACCCCGAGGAAACGTCACTGCTGAGCATCACTGGGGACCATGGAACCCCCATTTTTACTATGTTCCTGGACTGGACCATAATTCTTTATACCTCACATAGTCCTAGTGAATGTTCTTTTTTCAAAATAAATATTTTTAGGATTTGATATCAGTGTTGTGCTGTGTTCTTCTGTTCTAGGTGCAGGGAGTAGAAGTCTGAGAACATCTGCACTTTCTGCAGGTGGACATAAAACCCGCGTCCGGTTAATGATGTATGGAGTGAAATGTTACTCCACTTTCTGCTCGCCTTGTTCTCCTCATCGTGCATCTGATGAACCTTCAGAAACAAGCTCTCATGTTTCTGTCCTTCAAGTGCAGAAGTTTCTGAAATGCAAAAAAAAAAAAAAAAAAAAAACCATGGAAGTGAATCCAGAAGTGAAATAAAGTGTAGGGCACTGACGTAGCATTTCTGGTTTAACGGGAGGCTGAAATGCGTTCAAAGGTTCTCCGCGTTCTCTGCTTTTATCTTGAAATTACAGACTTCAAAGGTACATTTTGAGCTCCTTGGCCCAGGCAATGAAGTGCAGAGTCAGATTTTAGGACCTGGAAGCCAGGGAATGTGGGGGGAGAAAATAAAAAAATAAAAGGTCCCGTTCTATGAGGGTTATTTGGCCCCCTCCAGAACATCTGGGCTCCTCATCCCTCATTTGTAGGATAGGAGACGCTTTGAACCCCCCTGTCGTCTGTGATCTTGTCCCAGACGTCCGTGTTTAAACAGCCCTCGGATTGATTTTGCGTTTGTTTGAAAGCCGACGGAGGAGGAGGTCTTAACTCGATAAGGTCCGGGCCCCGTGGAGCCGGAGACCGCAAGGTGACTGCCAGCCCGGCGGCGCTCGGCGCTCTAACTCAGAACAGCACCGGGCCGCAGTTCTGGCTTACCGCTCCGCGACTCTCCGTGGGGGCCGCAGGGCCGAGGCCCCGCCCGTTCTGGTGTTTGGGTGTTATCGCCAGGGCCAGATACTGCTTCTCTTTTTCTGAGAAACACACACACACACACTTCCTGGATGGACTATTTACCCCCAGAAAAGGGGATTATGGGTCATTTTGAAGCAACTTCCTTTCTTGTGTGTCTGAATGCACGTTCTAATTGTTCTTCAGTGCCACACAGCTGCTTTTTTTTTTGTCCTTTTGGAGTAAAAGAGAAGCCCTAAAGCCGATTAGAACGTATCCCAGTGTACTCTCGAGACTGGAACGCAGCAGCCAATTAACTCAAACAAAGGATCAGAAAAGAAAAGAAATTCCAGAAGGACGGGCTGGATGCTCCATGTGATCAGGGCGAGATGCTGGCAGGCTTCTGCAGGTTCATCCCGCCATGCTCTGGTGGAGCCACTTTCAGGGTCTTCGGGCAGATATCGACCCAGATTCTTATTGCAGATAAATCGGAGGCAGTTTATTTTGAGACATTTTGAGAGGAGTTTAAAATGCTGTTTAATGACTGTTCTAGTTAACTTTTTTTTTTTTTTTTTTTTGCTCGGAATATTTTGATTAATGTTCTTGATTAATATGCGAATCCGGAACTGCTGCTGGTTGGATAAGATTGTTTTTATCTCATTCAAATTGGACCAAACCAGCAGGAGAGAAGACAGACCAACTGTGATAAATTTCTGGCCCAACCAGGACGTGACCGTGCCTACTGGCCACGTCAGCCTGGAGAACCCGGAGGAACGCTGAGCAGAACCTGCTGCTGGTGCCTCCTCCAGGACCCCGGTGCTCTCTTCTCCTTCTTCTCTCTCACCCTCGTCTCTCCCCGCCGGAGCCAACGAGTCGCAGCTTCCCCTCTTCTCCCGCCCCCTCTCACATCGGGCTTTATTACTGGCTGTGGAGTAATGAATAGCGACTCGCTCGTGACCAGTGTTTGGGGTCAGAGGTGGATTTTGAAGGCCTGTATCAACAGTGGAAATTCCCCCTGTGTGTTTGTGGGGGACGGGCGGGGCGGGGCGGCGCGTTTAATCAAGTCACCTTCACACGCAACCCGTCCCCTTCACTCGACATCAGCCGCACAAAAAAATATCGCGTTCGCTGGGGTCCTGGCGGGTGATGGACGTTCTAATGGTGTTCCGCGGTCGGTCTGCAAGGACAGGAAAGGTCGTGGTTTGGTTGGTGACGAGCACGGTGAATGCAGGATCTCATCGGGCTTCTGATGGATAAAAGGAGCCCTGATCCACAGGTGGTGGTGACAACCGTTCTAGAATTTATTCCAGAGAACCAGGCGATGATCTCTCCCCCCTCAGCCACTTTTTGAACTTGTGGTGGACGTGGTCCAGGGAGCTGCTCCAAGAATTCTGGAGGTTTCACGGTGGAAAATGTGTTAAAATGGCTTATTTTGTCCTGGCATCAACATGAGCAACTTGAATTGCAGACGTAATTATTTTCGACGGTCCGCTCCTCAGAGGTCAGTTCCTGAATCCAGGACTGATGCGCTGTGGTGAGATGTAGACGTGGTCCCGCATCTGCTCAGCAGGAGTGTAAGGCGCACACATGCATGGGTACGCGAGGCAGTTTCAGGCAATTCGTGAAAAGGGGCGGGGCTCTGCAGGGCCACGTGGTCCCGGAGCTGGGATTTGAACTCAAAACCTTGGAGGAGCGAGGCTGCGTCTAAAGAATCAAATCTGAGTTCTAATGAGTCTGACCTGCAAGCAGAATCAATAAAGTTCATAAAATCCCAGCAATTCCCATCCCTGCACACATTATGTGTGCATATTAATGATCATTTGCGGTTATTGTTTGAGAACCAGTTGTGAGGAACCTCATTAGAAGGTTTGTAAATCTAAATGGACCTTCATGTGTGTTTGTGTGACGTCCCTGAACTGATTAACTTCTCTCAGTGCAGTAAGGACGTGTTCTGCCTGATAATTACACTGTGAGGTATATCAGGGTGTAGGCGTGTGTGCTCGACTCTCCTCTTCCGTAGACCGTGAATGCAGGTAAGCGACGGAGCCCCGCCCCTTTTCATTCGCTGGATATGAGAAGCAAACTGAAGGCCTTCGTTCTCCAGGATCACCCATGGGAGAAAGAGGAAACCTTCTGATGTAAACTATCACCACCAGGTCCGAACCTGGTTCCCAGAGGGGTCACCTGCATCACCTTCATCACCCTCTGCTGGACGATGGAGTTGAATCTGGTGGCGACACTGAACCTCATTACATATACAGACGCCATCATCCTCAGGGTTAAGTGTCCTGCTCAGGGACACGATGGTAGGAAGTGGGGTTTGAACCCGGGTCTTCTGGTGTGTTACCCGCTAGGCTACTTCCACCCTCCTCCTCTATCATTGCTGTCGTGACCTGGAAATGAGCAGGCCGCCGGGTTAATTAGCTGATAAAGAATAACTTCATCAGCGCCGTCCCTGCCAACTCGCTGCACTTCAGTGGGAAATGAGTTTAATTAATTGTGGCGCTGGGTTATTCAAACCATGGTCTGCTGCGTGGGCTCTCTCTCTCTTTCTCTCCCTCCCTCTCTCTCTCCCCCCCTCTCTCTGTCTCTCTCTTTCTCTCCCCCTCCCTCTGTCTCTCTCTTTCTCTCCCTCCCACCCTCTCTCTCTCTCTCCCCCTCTCTCTCTGTCTCGCTCTTTCTCTCCCTCCCTCTCTCTTTCTCTCCCTCTCTCTCTCTCCCCCTCTCCTCTCTCTCTCCTCCCTCCTCTCTCTCTCCCCCCTCTCTCTGTCTCTCTCTTTCTCTCCCTCCCTCCCTCTGTCTCTCTCTTCTCTCTCCCTCCCTCCCTCTCTCTCTCTCCCCCTCTCTCTCTCTCTCTCTTTCTCTCCTCCCTTCTCTCTCTCTCTTTCTCTCCCTCTCTCTCTCTGCCCTCTCTCTCTTTCTCTCCCTCCCTCTCTCTCTCTCTTTCTCTCCCTCTCTCTCTCTCTCTCCCTCCTCTCTCTTTTTCTCTCCCTCCCTCTCTCTCTCTCCCCCTCTCTCTCTTTCTCTCCCTCCCCCCCCCTCTCTCTCTCCCCCTCTCTCTGTCTCGCTCTTTCTCTCTCTCTCCTCCTCTCTGTCTCTCTCTCCTCTCCCCCCCTCTCTCTTTCTCTCCCTCCCTCTCTCTCTCTCCCCCTCTCTGTCTCTCTCTCCCTACCTCTCTCTCTCTCTGCTCTCTGCCTGCTGTTGGTTCTATTTCTGCTTTCTTTTTGCACCGATTCGGAGAGATTAGAAATGTGTCCGTCTGGAGAGGCGTGGCCACGCTCTTGATTCCTAATTGGGGGTTTTCCAGTTATTCATTTGGGGTTCGTCCTGTTTTCCCCTATTAAATGCACCTTTTGGAACAAGATCATTAGCAGCATGATAGCGTACTGGTGCCAGGCCTGAAGAGTGGAGATAACTGACGAACTGGCTGAAGGGATTCGATGCATTTTCTGGTTGTTGGAGGCTGCGTGCAGCTGCAGCCGCTCCGGTTATCAGCTTCGTGTTCCTGCCTCGGCTGCTGAGATAAGTTCGGCGTGGACCAGCGCAGATGGCGGTGTTTGTCACGTGGCCGTACAGGAGTGTGAGCCTCAATAAAAATCTATCAGGGGCGATAAGGCATCGCCGGAGATAGTCGGGCTGGAGATAATGGTCCAGACTGTACGCGGTCACATGGTGCACCTTCACCCAAACGCAGCCTCAGATGCTTTCAGTGAAAACTGGCACGTGGCAGCATTTCTCCTGAAAGTGGAACGTCTGTCGGTGCTGATATCTGTCCTGAGACATGAAGGTGTTCTCGGGTATCTGGTACCAGCACATTAGCAGCAGATGCGGCGAGATGTGAGCTGGTGCCGCCGTGGACTTGTTTTTCCATGAAGGGAGGCGCGTGTTCAGCACATCCTCATAGGCCACTGAAGATTGTCCAGAACACCAGACTGCCTCCTCCGGCTTGTCTTCTTCCCTTCATGCACCCCCGTGCCACGTCTTCCTCTGGCGAATGAGTGTGTGTGGGATCATCACAACAATTTTTTTCTATAGGAAGAAACGAGTGAACATCCCAGACTTCTCTATTTTTGGATCTATATTAGAAGGTTGTGGTCTGATCGTGAACATGATGATGAGTTGACCTTCTGTTGACTTGTATTCCGATATTATTCCAGACTACATTAAACACAGGGCCAACTGAAAAGGAGGCAAAACCATCTCAAACCCCGAGATTCGAGCTGGTTCGGGTCCCTCACACAGACAAAAACATAAGTTCACGTGAAACAGGGTGAAAGACGAGGACGGGACATGACAAGGTCACATTTATACAGGTGACAACAGACGCCCACAATCAGGAACCCAGGAACACAAGACCAGGCGAAACATGAAATCCCAGATCCGGAGTACTGGGAATTGGGGATGCACAAATATACATTTAAATCATTTCAATTTGTCACACTCAATGTCCCAATATGGGCCATGACCCTGACTTTGAGGTTATATATCTATAATCATATTATAGATATTTTTACGAGATGGAATTATATTACATTACGTTTAATATCCATCCGATTTTTCCTGTGCATTGTATGCCAGGGTTGTGAGGTCTGTCCTGTCTGATGTGTCGTATTAGTAATTGTGGGACACGCTTCCGCTGTCACAACGTCCCAAAATCTGCGGTGCCAGAGACGGCCTCCTAGAATTCAATCTGGCGGTGAAAATAGGCGAGGAGAATACAGAGCAGCGTTCCAAAGCGCTCCGGGTTGGTGTGTGTTATTTCCTCCACTTGATTCCTGTGTGTGTGTGTGTGTGTGTGTGTGTGTGAGTGTGAAAAGCAGAAGTTTAACATTCAGATCATATCTTTAAGGTCACTTGGCCCGTTAAAGGTGTAATCTGTAGTGACAGGAGGAATGCGTAATATTTATTGGGTTTTGCTACAGAAAGCTTTAATTTGAAACGTGTTTCTGACATTTCAAGTCTTTTATCTGAAGACTGTAATTTTTATCATTATGAAGCCGATCAAAGGCCCGAGGACTTTAGGTGTTGTTTCCCTGATAAAGAATGTTTTTTCTGCCGTGTATCTCAAACATGCAGGACATTTTTGAAAACCTTTTGATTAGAATGTGTGTGTGTGTGTGTGTGTGTGTGTGTGTCGTACATTTGCCCGTATAAATTTGATGGAGAAACAGATTTTGTTAAATAATGACCCCCGTGCGAATGGGCCAGTGGTGGCCTAGCGGTTAAGGAAGCGGCCCCGTAATCAGAAGGTTGCCGGTTCGAATCTCGATCCGCCAAGGTACCACTGAGGTGCCACTGAGCAAAGCACCGTCCCCACACACTGCTCCCCCGGGCGCCTGTCATGGTGCCCACTGCTCACTCAGGGTGATGGTTAAATGCAGAGGACAAATTTCACTGTGTGCACCGTGTGCTGTGCTGCTGTGTATCACGTGTGACAATCACTTCACTTTATTTCTTTTTATTTGAATGTGAAACAGTCTTATGAACGATAACGTGGTTGCGCCGCAGCTATAGGGTATTAATGTATGGCTCTGGTGGTAAATAATGAAAGCCGGGGCAGCACTTCTGCACTTCGGCGGGGGGGTTGGGGGATTGAATTTGGCCGAATTGCGAATGCAGTTTGCTTGAAAGCCGTTTTCTGCGTGATGAAGGCCGTCGGGCCGGAACGGCGTTTTTTTTTTTTTCTGTTGTGCCCTCACCGCGCCGCCGTTTGCAGCTCGTGTGCCACGTTTTGTTCGCCATTATCTGTCCATTCGGGGGGAGGGGCGAAAGGTGCGTTGCATCGACTTGCTTTCCATCTTATTTTGCTGTTCCCGTCAACGAGAGCTCCATAAAAGACGCTGCTCGCCACAGACGGTGGGAATTGATGTGGGATTAAATGGGACCTGTCAATATTCCCAGCACTTCATCTTCAGCCCGAACACACCAGAAATCTGGACTTCCGGCCCTGGGGACTGTCTGGACGGTCCACGAAGGGGATTTTGGTCTGAATGGCTGCAGTGAATCGTCATCATCTCCTTCATCCTGGAACCGTTCATCCTAAAGCCGCGGGGTCGAGGGGTTGTGGTGCATGATGCTGGAGCTGCAGGCGCGGCAGTCGGAGGGAAACCCTGTTGTTTCTGGGATCCTAATCTTATCTCGCAGCGAACGAGGCTGCCGTCAGACACGGGGGAGTAAATTAAAGGCCCCGGCACCAAACATATGATTTAATATGGAGCTTCATTTGCATGAAAGAACTTGGCCGGCGCTGTGGAATAAATCCTAAGTGCATTTTAATGCCAAGTTTTCTGTTTGAGCTTTGGCCTCCGCGATGATGCTGCACTTCTGCGTGAATTTCTGAACGAATAAACAATTGATTCGAAGCTGAGCCAACGCACGCTGGCGCACCATGGGAGCCGATGAAGTGTTTATGATGGTTTATGTAATCATTTTTAAACTATGGTACATTCTGGTCTTGGACAGAGTTTTTAAGCGTAAAATTAATACAAATAAGCATTCGTTACATCGTAATATTGAATGTGGTGATTCTAAAAATAACAGTCATCAACTATGTCAGTGACAGTGATGCCGTTATGCAATACTGTGTGTTGGAAATCACAGTAAACCCAAGAAAAATACACAAAAATGTGAATAAATATGAACTCGTGTCATTTGTATTTGAACATTATTAAATGTTCAGATTCAATTCAATTGAACAGTTTTCATCATCGCGGATGAATCCTGTGGTGGGGGCAGCGGTGGCCTAGCGGTTACGGAAGCGGCCCCGTAATCAGAAGGTTGCCGGTTCGAATCCCGACCCGCCAAGGTGCCACTGAGGTGCCACTGAGCAAAGCTCCGTCCCCACACTTCACATGTGACAATCACTTCACTTTGAAGCTTTGAGGAATATTTAAGGCATTAATGTCATATTTCTCCGTCGTATTCATCCTTTATTCACAGCTTGGAAAGGTCTGACTGGTATTTGCCGTGTGCCGTTTCCTGGCCTCTGCCGTGTGAAGTGGCCTTGCGCGGCGCTGCTGGGAACGTTTGGGACGAGGAATCCATGTGTCCACGGAGTTCTGAAATAACTTTTTTTTTTTTTTTTAATGAAGACCGAGCTGCTGAAAACACTGTCGGCCCGTCGCCAGGGCAACAGGAGTAATCGATGTGCGGGCCGACCGGGCCGGGTTTGCTTTGGCCGCGCGCTCGGCTTGTTTTCCGGGCTTTTCTGCGGATCGCGTGTCATTAGGCCCCAGCTGGCGCAGTAAATAATGTAAAGACGCAGAATCAAATCGGACGTGACGCTGCCACGCGGAAGCAGACAGTTCCGACTTGACATGGCGCTCGGGTTCGGCACACCGCTGGATTTATGACTTTTGGGGGGGTATTTTTAGCCCTGTAATGGTCCTAATGCTTTTATAGCTTCCGTTTTGCACCCTATTAGTGTAGGAACCCAGCAGGGCTGCTCTGGTTTAGATTAATGGAGCGACGCTATTAATATTCATGCAAAAATTCACACAGTTCCAGCTTCCAGAAGTGCAAGGAGCCCGAACAACATGAGTGAAACGCGACAACTTAACTGCAATTCTGCAAAAAGCTCCACCCACAGCCCCCCGAAACACGTCCATCATTCGTTGTAGAGAAGAGGGGTCTAGTTCGTCCGCCAGCGCGGCCCATCTGATGGGTTTTATTTCAGCGCCGGTGCTGAACTGGATAATGTGGCGTGGGAAAGGAGGACCATCAGCACTTCTGCGCTCTGATCCGCCGCCCGGAATGAAATGAGTCCCGCGGCGGGGGGGGGACGCGCTCGGTACGTGATGGCAGCACTGCGACTCTCCGCCGGAGGCCGAGGCCCGTTCGGAAGGCCAAAGCCAATTCCAGACGAGTACCGGACGAAGTGAACGAATTGAACGTAATGAAAAGCATCAGGGTGGTTGTGTCGGAAACTTCCCGGAAACTTCCGATTGCGAATCCGCTTCCTTACCCGCTCGGCCACCAGCATTTTCCACAGCGAGGAGATGACCACAGAATGGAACAGGCTGGACTGGTGCCCACATGGTGCCCGAGGTGGACTGGCATTCACCGGCATCTCCTCCACTCGTCCGTACGTCTCCATCGCTGCCCGCGGAGACGTACGCCTCGCGCGTTCTGAAGGCCGCCGCCACGTGGATGTAGCGGCGGCGGTGAATTATGGCGGTAAAATGTTAAAGATGCAAAGTGCCGGTCTTTCAGCACTTCACAATATCGCTTCCTGTCTTCTTGGTCTCCAGTGTGGACCTGGGATCTCCTGTAATTAAACAGGACCGGGGGACGAGGAGGACGGGACGCTCTGGCTTTCTGAACTCGGCGAGCGTCGCTCCTGCCGGGGATTTGGCTTCAGCTCGGGAATTCAAGCCTTTTATCTCGTTTGTTTTAATCGGCAGCCTGAGAAAATATGTTTTCGGCTGAACGCCGAAGGCGGTTATTTAATCCGAGCGCCGAAATTCGAATTCCGTTTCATTATCCAACAGATTATTATACCTCCACCGGGACAGGAAATCTAAAACTATTCTAAATATTCCCCCAGGTGAGCATGATGTAATTATGAAGCCGAATGAATTTAACGGAACCGTAATCAGAAGGTTGAGGGTTCGAGTCGCGATCCGCCGAGGTGCCACTGGGGTCCCCGTGATGAAGGTACCGTCCCCACACACTGGGTGATGGTTAAATACAGAGGACGCGTTTCACCGTGTCACCATGTGCTGTGCTGCCGTGTTCAATAAAGAGAAAAACAAGCACTTTCAAAGGAATTGAAAAAATTCTTTTTTATTCCAGTTTTTTCGAGATTTCACGTAACTTAATGTCTGACACTGGACTACTATCTGTTGATCTCCAGTGACCGCACCAGAGGTCAAAGGGCACGCAGAAGGGCTTCCAGGGGATCTGGTGTCCGCTGTAGGCTGTTTATAAAGGTGCGGGTTTGGCGGGGACTTTTCCGTCTGCCTTGTCTGCACTCTGTCAACGTGTTGGCCAGCGCCGGGGCGCTCTGGAACGGCGCCGGGGCCTCAGGAATCTCACCCATGTTCAGAGTTGTCCGTCTGTGGCCTCGGGCCTCCATCCGTGGAGCTCTAATGGCATCAACAGTAATGGTGGAGATTACGCAAGTCATCCTGAAGAAGCTGAGGTGCCACCTCTGGTGGACTTCCTTCAGGCCCCGGCACGGTTTAAAAGGCGGACGTCTTGCCATTTTAAAGCCCGTTTCAGCATCTCCATTCAGCGTCTTCGTCTGACTTTAATATCTATTGAAGGTTTTTTTTCCCGTCATGGATCGCAAACAACTGGCCAAGTTAGATGGGAACAGCGGCCATTTCACGCCTCCGGCTGAATAAAACCTATTTTCTAAACTCATTACTGTTTCGATCGGGACACGTCGCAATTATGTCCCACTTTATTTACCAAAATAGAGAAGGACTCGAAGAAGACACCATGCACCTGAGATGGCTGCATTTTTTTTCTGCGTCTCGGGCGTCTGTTGCTCTTTATACGGATTTGTCGTTTAGCCAGATGTGGTTAAACTGCCCACGAACCGTTTTATAATCACCGCATTATTCACATCTTTTCAAACTTCCTCTCTGAAGTATTGCATTAGTAGCGCGTTCACGCTCTGCTCGGCCTGATGCCAGTGGCGGTGCCGCACCAGCATCTGAGCACGTTAAACCAAAGTCCGTTTCATGCGCCGGATCAAGGCGCTTCTTAAAAGATGCGGACAGTCAGCAGAGCTGAGTGTTCTTCAGAGGCTCGGACATCCATCAGCGTCACGCCAAGCTCGTACTTGACGGAGTCACAGAGTGACCCCCCTCATAATGATGAATAATGAGGGTTCCATGATGCTGACCAGCAATCAAACCGAGCATGGTCGACTGTGAAGCTCTTTTACAGGCAGCAATGTCGGCCTTATTGGCTAATATATTACAGGGAACGTTCATTAATCAACATTAAACCACAATTAAGCTCTTACTGTAGATGATCTACGTTGGGACAGCGGTGATCTAGCGGTTAAGGAAGAGGCCCCGTAATCAGAAGGTTGCCGGTTCGAATCCCGATCCGCTGAGGTGCCACTGAGCAAAGCACCGTCCCCACACACTGCTCCCCGGGCGCCTGTCATGGCTGCCCACTGCTCACTCAGGGTGATGGTTAAAAGCAGAGGACACACTTCGCTGTGTGCACTGTGTGCTGTGCTGCTGTGTATCACATGTGACAATCACTTCACTTTCACTGCTCCACGATGTAAGATGTACCCATTACGAGTCAGGAAATCTATTCTCAGAAGCGAACTGAACCTCAGAGTGCTCAGTGAATAGATCTCTTCATGCATTTTCCACCCCACTTCACTCTCTCCCCTGTCACGGCGAAGCGGATTTCGGCGCGGCAGAATTTAGGAGGATGTTAGAAATGCGGGTGAACCCGCTCACAGGAGAGTGCGACGGAGTTGCTGAGTGTTGCTGGTTTACTCTACGAACATGAATCTGCTGGCGTTGGTGCTCGAGTAAATATATAAACACAAAAAAACGGACAGGACAGGATCGGCCGTACTTGGACATTGACGCGTCAAGTTGAGTCGTAGGGATGTTGAACTTAATGACTGAGCACTAACCTCGAGGCAGCGTTGATTTAATGCGGCAGCAATCGTCTGTCACCGCCTTCCCGTGACACGCCCTTTTTCTACTTATTAGCATTATGAGGCCTATTGTGGGGATTAAAATGCATTTACATTTATGCATTACATTTATTGACAGCAAATATAACTTCTCTGAACCAATATTTTCAACCAACATTAATGAGGTCCCCGTGATGAAGGTCCCCACAAATTGCTCCCCGGGCGCCTGTCATGGTGCCCACTGCTCACCAAGGGTGATGGTTAAATACAGAGGACACGTTTCACTGTGTGCACCGTGTGCCGTGATGCTGTGTTTCACAATGACAATCACGTCACTTTCATGTAGTCTGCAATTCTACAGCTTGTCTACAGCTTTTGGAGACCCATAGGGGGCAATCCAATAATTCCATAAATAATTCTTCCATTAGGAGGAAAAATTCTCATCTAACTTCTTATCTAGACAAGTTTTATGTATAAATATGATCATTATTTTAAGGTATGTTTTTTTCTGCGTGTCTGTTTCTGTGTTGTTCTGGGGTGAGTTTATATTAATTTTATACTAGTTTATATATATATATATAGGTTCAGATCAGAGGGTTTGATTCACCTTACTAATAAATATCTTAAATGATCACGTACAGGACACGTGCAAGCAAAGTGACACATCGGGCACTGCATTCAGCAGGGGTGACCAATAAGCAAAAAAAAAAAAGAACTTGTAAAGTTTACATCATCTTTCTAGAGATATTATGTTGTGCTGACAGCCTTCGCTATAGAATTGTCAACTCCTCCAGTTGTTTGCAATCATGTCCAATCCCACAAATTTGAAATCTATCACATATTTTCAAACCTACTGCATACTTTTTGAGAAAACCACCCCACAAAAATGCTGAACTCCTGGAGGAACTGCCTAGTATGCACACTGATAGCTAATAACCTGACTTCTTGATTTCAGGCAGCTCCATCTAGTGGTTCTTCCATATACCACTGAAAACCGATTAAGGTTTTGTCCATTTATTTACACTTATTCATTGCCATTTCAAAAATACTGATATAAATATCTAACATATCATAAGGGTGTTAGTAGCCTAGCGGGTAACACACTCCCCTATGAACCAGAAGACCCAGGTTCAAACCCCTCTTACTTTTAACATGCCCCTGAGCAAGACACTTAACCCTGAGTGTCTCCAGGGGGGGACTGTCCCTGTAACTACTGACTGTAAGTCGCTCTGGATAAGGGCGTCTGGTAAATTCCGTAAAGGTAAACAGAACACACCCATCCCAAAGCCTGCGTATAAAATACGTTCCTGTTTAACTTGCAGCGCCATGTATTCTCGGTCAGACTACTGTCACAGAAGAAGGTCGTCCCGCTCTCGTTTTCTCAGGAAAAGGAGTCATGACCGCCGAAGCTCTAACCTTATTGAAGGCGCGAAGAGCGAAGATCGGTGGAGGCTATTTTCACGGAGACTAGATGAAGAAGGAACCAAGTGTGATAATAAACACGAGTGCTGACAGGGAGCTGGTGTGGGAAGACAGCGGACGAACAAACAAATGAGGTGGACGAGTAATAAGGAGGGAAGACGAGACGCGGTTAAGTGGGACAGGAATGTTGGCTGCAGATGAAGACAGTTAAGATTGGATCCAGATGACCTGCTGGCGACCGTGGCGAACGCTGACTGTGGCACCAGCGGCGGCCTGCTTCTGGTGTGAGGATCTTCACATCCTGAACCTGCAGAGATGACCCATCCCGGCCCATCTGATCGTATGTGAGACCTAGTGGAATAATAAGCTACATTTCGCAGCCTAACAGGATTGTGTTGCCCCGGATGAGTAAAGATGAGGCGCGTGGTCTGGACCCGACGCCCAAAGACAACATAATTAAAGTGAAACACCCCCTGACATGAAAGGTATGTGAGAGAGTTTCATAAGGGGGCGTTTTCATCTGAGATTCCCTCATATCATCTTTAAGTAAAAAAGAAGAAGAACGCTCTGTGTGATCCTTGAATGAGCTGTTCTGGATGCCCTTTTATTATTCTCCCTAACCCGTCCTCGTTAAACATGGGGGAGAAGAAAAGTGGTCCTCATATCTGACTTTTATGAAGAGTCCCGGGGCACTTTTTCACTTATCTCCTGACTGCCAAAGCAAATTCGGGATTGAACTTCTCCGGAGCGGGAGACCTCCGGTGACCCTGCGGTGACCTGCAGAAGATCTGCGCTTGTGTCAGATCTTCTGTCTTGGGCCCTTTCTCATGTGAAATAATTACAGGATCTACAGCGAACAACAATGTACCCGGCGTGCCAGAATTCATATAAACTCACCCCACAACTACACAGAAACAGATATGCAGGAAAAAACATACCTTAAAATAATCATCATATTTATACATAAAACTTGTCTAGATAAGAAGTTAGATGAGAATTTTTTCTCCTAATGGAAGAATTATTTATGGAATTATTGGATGTATTGTTTTCGTCATTTTCTGAAGGATCATCCGGGTCCACAACTATTTATACACCCTTGGGTACGAGAAATAATCACAATACAGATAAGTGAAAGTGATGTGACAGTCATTGTGAGACACTGCAGCGCAGCACACGGTGACACAGTGAAACGTGTCCTCTGTATTTAACCATCACCCTTGGTGAGCAGTGGGCACCATGACAGGCGCCCGGGGAGCAGCGTGTGGGGACGAGACCTTCATCAAGGGGACCTCAGTGGCACCTCGGCGACTCGGGATTCGAACCAGCAACCTTCCAATTACAGGGACGCTTCCTTAACCGCTTCCTTCTCGTAATCAAAAGGTTGTCTGTTCGAATCCCGATCCGCCAAGGTGCCACTGAGCAAAGCGCCGTCCCCACACACTGCTCCCCGGGCGCCTGTCATGGTGATGGGTTAAATGCAGAGGACAAATTTCAGTGTGTGTGCCGTGTGCTGTGCTGCTGTGTATCACAAGTGACAACCACTTCTATGACGTCCTCCTTGTTCGCACTGAACAGAAGATCTTCACACAAGTCCGTTGCTTCACTATTTTTGTATTTTCTTTACATTTGCACAACTTATGAAAATGTTAATCTATGGAGGACTACAAGACTTTATTATTCACTTCATTCGTGTGAACTGATATGGTGCCCCAGGGCTTCCAAAATGCCCCGTTTCCAGCATCGTGACTACGGCGCCTGATACGGGACACCAAGCCAGCTGGTGCTGTGACTGAAGTTCGTTTTTATTTAGTGTATTTTAACTCAATATAACTCAACTTTAGCTCAACTCCATCAATCTTAGTAAGCTGTAAACGGGCCTGAAGTCCCGACCAGCTAAAGGACGTTAATTTACTTTAACCATAAAGTACACATGACTCACATAAAATGAGTGTTATTAACGGATTTATGAATGTGAAGAGTATTACATTACTAATTGGAGGGGAGGGGCCAAATTTAACCCTTTTCTTTCATGACATGAACAAAAAAGATCTCCTACTCATAGAGTCTTTTGTAAGTTCTGTTTTCTTTGTACATTTCTAGTCTCTGCTAGTTTCTGGTGGGTGAGGAAGCTGCCTCGGAACCGGCAAGGTGCCACTGAGGTCCCCTTGATGAAGGTCCCGTCCCCACACACTGCTCCCCGGGCGCCTGTCATGGTGCCCACTGATCACCAAGGGTGATGGTTAAATACAGAGGACACGTTTCACTGCGTCACCATGTCCTGCAGTGTTTCACAATGACAATCACGTCACTTTTCAAATGTACCCAATGTAACCCAATGTATGGTCCACGCCAGGACAGGATTCCTGACCTGGACTGTCCCTCCTAGGCTGCTGCTGGGGAGACTCCTGTGTGCTTAAGGGTCCATACGGGTGGTCTTTGCAGCCATTCATCTTCCTCCCATCACGGTGATACGCAAATGTCACGCAGGTCTTTAAACCGGTCCCCCTCCGCCTCGCCGGCATCTTTAACGTCTCCTTAATGCTCCTGACGGGCCTCCTCTCAATGATGCATTAAACATCTGGTCCAGCCTGCAGGACGTCGATTCGGCGGAGCACCAGGACACCTAGTGGCAGCGATGCGTCGCGGCGCGTCTTTTAAGCCCGGGACCGGGACGCGGAACCGGCAGAAAGTCCGGTGCTCGGCGCTCTCCACGATGCGCGCCGCACTTTGTCCACGCAGCTCCGCGGACCGGGTCTCCACTCAGCCAGATGCTGCGCCCCTGCGCACGGAATAACGCGTCCGGACATCATGGAGGACCAGGATCTGTGGGCGAACTCCAGCCTCGGGAACCAGACCGCGAACCCCCTGAAGCGCAACGAGGAGGTGGCGAAGGTGGAGGTGACGGTGCTGGCGGTCGTGCTGCTCCTGGCGCTGGCCGGGAACCTGTGCGTCCTGGTGGCTCTCCACACCACCAAGCACAGCCAGTCGCGGATGTACTACTTCATGAAGCACCTGAGCGTCGCCGACCTGGTGGTGGCGGTCTTCCAGGTGCTGCCCCAGCTCATCTGGGACATCACGTTCCGCTTCTACGGGCCAGACGTGCTGTGCAGGCTGGTCAAGTACCTGCAGGTGGTGGGCATGTTCGCCTCCACCTACATGCTGGTGCTGATGTCCGTGGACAGATGCCTCGCCATCTGCCAGCCGCTGCGCTCGCTGCACAAGAGGAAGGACCGGCTGTACGTGGTCACCTCCTGGCTCCTCAGCCTGCTCTTCAGCGTCCCGCAGGTCTACATCTTCTCGCTGCGGGAGGTGGGACCCGGGGTGTACGACTGCTGGGGAGACTTTGTGCAACCCTGGGGCGCCAAGGCGTACATCACCTGGATCAGCCTCACCATCTACATCATCCCCGTGGCCATCCTGAGCATCTGCTACGGGCTCATCAGCTTCAAGATCTGGCAGAACTTCAAGCTGAAGACCAGGCGCGAGCAGTCGGTCACTTTAACCCCCAAAGCGTCCAAAGGCAACGCGCTGGCGCGCGTCAGCAGCGTCAAGCTGATCTCCAAAGCCAAGATCACCACGGTGAAGATGACCTTCGTCATAGTCCTGGCCTACATCGTCTGCTGGACACCCTTCTTCTTCGTGCAGATGTGGTCAGCGTGGGATCCGGCGGCACCGAGGGAGGGTAGGTGACGGCACCCGGCAAAAACTGCCCGTTTTCACGATCGGTGTGTAAATACGATCAGAGCTGCTGGTGCGGCGTAGTCCATTCGTCCAGTCAATTGTCCTTCATTTCATGTTAATTTGCTCTATTTAAAATAAAATTGTCCCCTGCATGTGGACAACATCTCAATCATTTTGGGGGGATTATTTCAGTGTGATGGTGATTACGACGTTTCCTGTAACTGCGTGAGACATTCCAGGGTGCAGACATGGTGGGACCATCTGAGACGTGCAGAAATGTCAGTCACTGTCGCCCCGGGCCGTACGGGGCTTTATCGCCGATGTGGCATTTTAATGATTAACCGAGCCACACAGCAGAGACAGAGAGAGAGGGGGGGGACTTTTACTGTCTCCGGGGACAAAGCTGCATTATACATGTAATTCAGAAAAGACACTGAATTAAAAACAAAAATGTTGTCCATTCAAATATGGTGCTCGTCCTCATCGCTTTTCAGACCGGCGTGTGTGTTCTTCACGATGCGGGATTAGAACGTGACGGATCTCTCCCTGCGGTTCTCTGCTCTGGGTGGCGTTCTGTGTTCTTAGTGCCGTGTTCCGTGGTTCAGGTCCCATAACTTCACGTGCTGGAGTAAAGATTTCCCAGCCAAACTAGATCAAACTGCAGGAACGGTTCTCGGTTCTGCGAGTGAAAGACTCAGCAGAACCTCCAGCAAACCGCAGCTCCCAGCAATAAGCCTGATCCCGGCTGAGCGGGCATTTCTTCTTCTGTTACACACCAGGCCAGATGGAGGGAGTAAAGCTGTAATTGACAGACGCTCGATCCCAGAACGTGTTGCAGGTTCTTCAGGGTTCTTCGGGCAGGAAATTGGTGCAGGTTGTTTTTCCGTCTGGCAGATTCTCTCTCACAGATGAACCAGGATAGCTTCCTCACATCTTCAGTGCTCACCATCCACCACCCTGTCTGTCTGTCTGTCTGTCCACCGGACCAGGTTCTACACGTCCACACGCAGCTTTCCAATGAAATGAGAGATTCAGGAGCAAAAGCGTCTTTCTTGCATTTACATTTACAGCATTTACCAGACGCCCTTATCCAGAGTGCCTTACAATCAGTAGTTACAGGGACAGTCCCCCCCTGGAGACACTCAGGGTTAAGTGTCTTACACGATGGTAGTAAGTGAGGTTTGAACCTGGGTCTTCTGGTTCATAGGCGAGTGTGTTACCGCTAGGCTACTACCACCCCGCACCACTTGCATGAACTTTACGGTTATTTTGGTGTTTTTCCCCCGTATATTAAGCATTGCACAGTAACACACACACACACACACACACACACACGCACACACAGAGAGCACAGAGCTCTGGAATAAGTTCAAGTTGAGATGTATTGTCATTTCAGCTCCGTGTTAGACAGAACGTAGTGAATCCAAACAACGTTTCTCTGGAACCAGATGCTAACATTTAAACAACGTTACATACTGACAAACCGGCTACAAAAAGTAGAAAAACAGGGGACACAGACAGTCCAAGAATACACAGACGGCGCTAAAAACCAGCGTAACAAGTACCAGGGCCAGTGGTGGCCTAGCGGTTAAGGAAGCGGCCCCATAGTCAGAAGGTTGCAGGTTCATATCCCGAGTCGCCAAGGTGCCACTGTGGTCCCTCCGTTCTCTTCTGAAGTCCCTTTAGTTTAGTCCACGTTCAGGAACAGAGTGTCCGCCAGTCGCTGTAAGCTGACTCATCCTTCCTACTGACGAATGAATGAAGCAGCATTGATTTTTTTTCACTTGATTGACAGCCTTGTGTCAATTTTGCTCAAGCGGACCTTCCGATAACGGGTCCGTGGTGAAACGGGAGGGCTGAGTTTACCGCGGTGGCTTCTTGTCTGGGGAGAATTTAGCTGGTTCATGTCATGTTTCTTCCTATAGAACATTTTGCAGCTCTGGCAGAGGAAGGAAGTCTGACTTGTTCATATAATCATCCATCTGACTGTCATCTTCAGCCACAGGTTGAGGTTTAATGTGATGGAACGTTCCAGAGAATTCTGGACTAATGGAACATGGTTTCCGTTCGTGCTCATTGGTTCTCATCTGTAGCCGTTGTCCTCAGTCCTCAGATGCTCCTGTGAGATGAGGATGAATGGCCTGTATCCTGAATGGAAAAGGGAGCGGAGCCCCGGGCTCCTTAATGAACGGCTGAAGAGCCTCCAGTGGCCGCAGGCCAGCGTTCCATCGATCAGCGTTGCGTTTAACAGGAACAGGACTTTTATTCCTGCGCCGCTCACTGTTCATCTATCTTGTTCGTTTGGAGCCACGCCCACCAGTGTAATGAAGTCTGGTCTCATGCAGGACCAAAGTTGAGTGGACGCCGTCAAAACCTTCTGACAACCGAGCAAATGATCTGTGCAGTATAGTGCAGTATATCAAAAATGGAGGTGTGTGTGTGTGTGTGTGTCCCAGTGCTGACACCTTTTAGGAAAAACTCTCCTGCCCTGATCTGTCAGACTCCAGATCTCCTCGATCAATATCAGCAGGAGCTGGAGATGAATCAGAGCTCCTCCCTCCCGCCAACACCGTATATTACGGCCGTCACACCAACCTTGGGTGTGAATCGTTTCAGAACTTCGACTCGACTTTTAACACGGTGATCTGTAAACGAATCGTCTCGCCGAGATGCATCTGATTCAGGCGGAACAGACGAAATCCACGAGAACAATGCAGAATTCCGTCTATTAAAAATATGCAGATTCACAAATCAAACGTATCAAAATGTACCAGAAATGTATCAGAAGAACCACAGAATATTAGGATATTGATGAATTGATCCTACTTGGGATCTTTCGTTCACTCGTTTATTTCCGGTTTATTCTGATGTCCCAGGGCTCTCTGGTGGAGTGGTCCTGGTGGCCACAGGTCCCCTCTGCAGCTGTCTGTCTGTCTGTCTGTCTGTCCCTGCAGCGATGCCCTTCATCATCTCCATGCTCCTGGCCAGTCTGAACAGCTGCTGTAACCCCTGGATCTACATGCTCTTCGCCGGTCACCTGTTCCACGACCTCAAGCAGTCCTTCCTCTGCTGCCCCGCCCACTACCTGAAGTCGTCGCGGTGCCGCTGCGAGCGCGACCGGGACTCCAGCCGCAAGAGCAACTCCTCCACGTACGTCATCAAAAGCACCAGCAGTCAGAGGAGCCTGACCCAGACCTCCACCACATAGAGCTCTGCACCCAGCAGGCCCGTCCCATCACCTGTCCATCTGTCTGTCTGTCTGTCCGCACCTTCAGACAGGAGTGCTTTTCACCCCGTCGTCCTCATTCCACCTTTATTTCTGCCATATGTGGAACGCATGAACTTGACCGAGGAGCTTTACTCACTAACCCTTCTTCTCTCTTTTCCAGAAAGCAAAGGAAAGAGTCGGTCACTTTCTTTTTCCGTGACTTAAATTTAGCCAATGAAAGAATGTCTATTGAAGAAAATTCAAACTGTGTCATATATTTTAGCGAAACTATTTCTACTTAACTTCAGAGCATTTAAAGAGGAAAAAGAGGAAACTGGCGTTTCATGACATGTTTACATGAAGAAAGGACTTCCTGCCTGGATGACCCGGGACTGTCTGTCACGCCAACAGCGAATGAATTGCCTTAGATCATATACGCGAACATCTGGTACGTGCACGTCGGTGTTCGCCTCGCAGGCTGATGAACTGATGCTGGTCACACGTTTGCTTATGATGCTACTGACTTTTTTTTTTTTTTTTTTTTTGGAAATTTTACTGCAATTTTTTATTCAGTGTACAGTGTAGTTAGAATCGATGTACATTACAGTCATTCAAAATATGTAGCTCTATCTCTTATTTATTACAAACAAATAAAAATGTGCAACATTTACTGTGTGTGTGTGTGTGTGTGTGTGAGTTTACAGTCACCACCCACTAAAACAAACTTGAAGAAATGTTTTAATTCGTGTTTGCACGTGTGATCGTGGTAAAAAGATACCCAAAGTCATAACACATTACAGTGTAAATGTATAAAACTTTTCAAGCTCCTACATTCTGAATGTTGGGAACATTCGGAAGAGAAAATACAAAAACTAAAATCCCTACTTCTGGTTGCTATTAAATGGTTCTGCGCTGTTTATGTTCTGTACGTCCCAGTTGAGAGCAGAAGAACATGTTCTCGCTGAGGACCGCCGTGAAGTGTGAGCAGGGCTCCTCGGTGGGCTCCTCGGCGTGGGAGGAGCTAGGCCTCTTTACGGAGGGCCACGCGGACGCTGCTGAAGATCTTGCCGAGCGCCTCGAACAGCGGGTCGCAGAAGGTGTGGACGCAGAGGGAGTAGATGCGGCTGAGGCACTGTGTCTCGATCAGGTAGCTCTTGATGCAGGGCATGACGGCCCAGATGTGACAGAAGGAGATGCAGGCGAACAGGAAGCCCCAGAGCAGGGCCACGGGAATGCCGAAGATGGCCGACAGAACGCGGTAGCACCAGTACTTGGACACGGTGAAGGTGGTGTAGCTGGCCTTCCAGACACCGTCCAGACTGTGGGTGCCGTCTGGCTCCGCGATCACGTCTTCAAAGTCCACCTTTGATGGCAGAAGACAACGGTCACTTTCACACACTCACAAGTTCCAGATCCATCTAACGTGACTAGACGCGGTGGCAGCGTTCTGGAAAATCCACAGATCTAGAGCCAATATTTTTAGAAAATGTGTTGAGATCTTTAAAAAGAACCGAATGAGAGCCACCGTGCATTTCAGTAGGGGGCAGTGCGGCACCACCACACCCACCCCTACGATGGTGATGGTGTTGGTGTGGCTACTGTACACCTCGGCAGATCATCTTTCTGAAATATCAAGGCATGTACAGTAGGCACGATGAACATGATCCGCTGTGGATCCCATAGCTGCACCTCAGAAGCACACACCCATGAGACCTCTGACTGTGGAAAACCACTGAAAGGTTGGAGTAGAAGAAGGTTGGAGTAGAAGATTTGAAATAAAATCATATTTCAGGATTCAACAGCCAGACGGCCAAATTAGAAACGCTGTCGGAATTCATGGATCCCTCAACAGCAGAATAAAGCTCCGGAAAGCAGGAATCTTTTGACTCCTCTCCAGAAATAAACCCCTCCGGCAGCAGAAGCCGGCCCAGGGGCTATTTCGGGGCCATGGCGTGCCGGTAAACCGAACGGCAGGAGGCGTGGAACCCGCGTACCTTCACCACGTCCTCGTTGATCTGCTTGGGGTCCCGGTTGATCAGATCGATCTCCTTGGTGAGGCTGTCCTTCATGATCTTCTCCTCGCTGATGTTGTACTGGTCCGCCATGGTGGGGCCGCGGGCCCTGGGCTGGGAGGAGAGGTGTGCCGGGCGAGGAGAAGCAGGGTGCGGCGTGTGGAGAGTGAAGCGGCCAAGCTGCAGTGACGACACGGCCGGAATGCCGGCGAACAGCTGCTGTGGGACGTCTCCAGTCCAAAGTGGGCTTGATCCCCCTCCCCGGAGGGCCTCGGCACACACCATGACTGGAAGCGTCTCTTAAAGGGGGACCTGGGGCCGTGTCACATTTCACACCCCGCTGTCGAGTCGGGCAGGCAGGGTTGCACCGTGGCATGAATTTCCACTCGGAGATGATTGTGTTTGGGCGCCATCACCATTGGCCCAGGAACCCAGCAACCGCCAATCACTTCAACAAGAAGAACCGTATGGTTAAATGAAAAGCCGGCTTAATGAGCGGACTCCTGTAGGCACTGAAGGAAATGTCCGCAGCTCTCGCTGTTACCTGCTTACAGGCGTCCTGGAGGCGAGGAGCGAATCGGAAGGAGCGGTTTCATTCTACGCCGTAAAACCTGATATATGCGACCGTAAACTGTCCTGCAGATCTGATCTGCTCCGCCAGGGTTCTGCGGCGAAGGATGGAACGGAAAGGGAATGGATTTGTGCATTTGTAATTTCTGTTGGACGGTGGAGGGACGGCGGGCAGAATTGGAGTTATATTTAGGCGCCATTGCATCCGGAATGTTCTGCGCCTTTAAATAAGTGTTTGTGTAAACATAGCGATAAACTAACCAGCCGACGAGTATGAATGGAACTCACCACCCCGCCCTGCCCCAAATTACACGTTCCCTTCATTCGCTCGCCGTGAAATGACATCAGGTGGAAATAACCGAGGGTCCACGAGGGTCCCTCAGATCGTAGGTGAGATTCCAGGGGGCAAACGCTCAACTAATGAGACACATACTTGCGGCCCAGCGTAAGTTGGGGCGTGGCCAAGTCCGGGAGGAATGGTCTGAATGGTCTGCTGCCGTTTATATCAATGGCATCGAGTTTACAGCATTTACCAGACGCCCTTATCCAGAGCGCCTTACAGTCAGTAGTGACGGGGACAGTCCCCCCCTGAGACACTCAGGGTTCAGTGTCCTGCTCAGGGACACGATGGTAGTAAGTGGGGTTCGAACCTGGGACTCTGTGCTCCCAGGCTACTACCACCCGCTGATAAAATAGAATCAAACTCTACACAGTCGTCAGGGCTCCCTTTATTTTATGAAAGTCATTATGCAAAAATGTATTTTCAAAATGATGAGCAAAATTCTTTTTTGTTGTTCCACCAACATTCAGGAAAAATGATCTTGCACAATTTTTTTCACTTTTTCACTTTATACCTCCCTGTTACACATATT
Source organism: Denticeps clupeoides (assembly GCF_900700375.1). Classification (NCBI taxonomy): domain Eukaryota; kingdom Metazoa; phylum Chordata; class Actinopteri; order Clupeiformes; family Denticipitidae; genus Denticeps; species Denticeps clupeoides. Next base: position 21,075,655 of record NC_041718.1, on the reverse strand, counting down.
TTATGTTAAAGACATAAAAGTGTCATATTTGGTTATGTTTGCAATATTTGCATATTGGTCTTCATTGTAATATTTGCAATACTGTGGTCTATAGCCGTCGCCAAAGCATTTCACTGCAGATCATACCGTGTATTTTGTATGTGAAAAATAAAATTTGAATTTGATTCTCATGAGACAGTACAATGAAACGTTTATTTAGATTAGTTTTATTAGTTTATTAGTTTTGTCATTGAAACCCGTGGGAATGTGCAGGGAATCCGCAGCCAGCCAGCGGAGGGCGCTAGACCCCAGCAGTGGACACTGAATATTACTGAAAGTAAAGTGAAGTGATTGTCACATGTGATACACAGCAGCACAGCACACGGTGCACACAGTGAAATCACAGTCCTCTGTATTTAACCATCACCCTTGGTGAGCAGTGGGCGGCCATGACAGGCGTCCGGGGAGCAGTGTGTGGGGACGGTGCTTTGCTCGGTGGCACCTCAGTGGCACCTTGGAGGATCAGGATTCGAACCGGCAACCTTCTGATTACGGGGCCGCTTCCTTAACCGCTAGGCCACCACTGCCCTGCTAGGCCACCACTGCCCCAGGTACAAGGTTCTTCTAGGTCGCTAGACCCCAGCAGTGGTATTTGGACACTGAATATTACTGAAAGTAAAGTGATACACAGCAGCACAGCACATGGTGCACAGGTGTCAGGCAATTTATATTTTATTACATATAAAACAGACCTGAGAGAGGAGCGCTGCCGCAACGATGCGCGCCACCATTTCAGAGGCAATTTTAGGATAAAGGGAGCGATAGCAAGTAATGCAACAATCCTAAAAGCGAAGTCTCGAGCGAGAAATCAATAGAGATAAAAGCCACACGTGATGGCTGGAGACCCCAGATTGTCCGAGGACAGAGGTCTCAGGTCGGATTGGTCACTCAGAAAACCGACCTCTCTGGCCGAGGCCGCATTTGGAAAGACTCCTCCACCATTTTCAGCAGAGCTTCTTGTGGTGGGGAATGTGGTGCTTCCACCATGAACATATCAGACTCATCACCTGGACACTTAGCCGATGTCCTTAGCAATAAAAAAAAAAGTTGCGTTTGGCATTAACAAGGAAACACCTTCTAGTCCCAGACCCGCCTTCTTCTCTCCTCCTCTCTTCATCGGGGGTTGTCTGTGTGCGTTGAGAACTAACAGTGAGCTAGACGGATGCTGGTGGCCCCGCAGCACGTCCCCGCGCTCCTGCAGATGGGCGAGACGGTGATGTCCAGCACGCTGCCCCATGCCACCTTCACCCAGTGCATGTTGGTGAAGGCCAGCTGCACGCTGGGCGTGATGAGCCTGGAGAGGAGACAGACGCTGCTGGTGACGTTTTATTATGTCCCATGCGGATTTTCCACTTTATAATCGACATGTCCCCTGCTATCCATCTGACGTCTCTACAAATGGGCCTTACCAGACATGAAGGCAGCTCAGCAGCGCCAACAAGATCCCGGCGAGCAGTGAGACGGGCACTGCCAGCAGCAGACACACGAGGCGGTAGAACCAGAGCCTGGACACCTCGAACAGGGCGTGGCTCCACAGCCACACCCTGTCAAAGCTGCGCACTGGCGGCGGCTCGGCGATCACGTCATCGAAGGTGACCTTGCAAAAGGGGCAAGGACACGCCACCGTACGTGATCGCAAAGTAATATAGTCACACAGATAATTATGAAAAAAAAAGCATATATACACTACGCACAAAAACACGTAGAGATAGTCCACGTTTGGGTGAAATTTATGGAACGTTCACACTACAGAGATATACAATGATAAATGCCCTACAGTCGGGCATTTCTCTTAAACAATGTACTGGAACAAAAAGCACCAGAGGTGATGAGTACTAGCCCAGCACCTCTCAATAACGGGGTCACGTGCACCAATACCAGCTGGACAACGACGTCTCGTGCTGATCCCGTAGGTTTTCTGTGGCATTCGGGTCTGCAGGCCCCTCCGTTCCGGTACCCGGTCTACAGCAGATGTGACCTTTATAACCCGGAGCATTATTATCCACTCAGGAGGTGTGGCCTTATTTCTGCACCACTCGCAGAGTGCAGACGCACCACCGAAGGTGACCGTCTGGTGACCACAGTGGCCGATGCGTACCACTCTCCTTCACGTCTCCGACATCACATATATATAAATATACACCCTTCACAGGTTCACTATACGGGTGGCACTCTCCGTCCAGGGGGACTGTCCCCGTCACTACTGGCTGTAAGGCGCTGAAGGACGTCTGGTAAAATGCTGTAAATGTAAATTATATTATAAATATGATGTCATGTACAGTCAATGTTGCACAAATACAGAATAAAATATCTTTATCATCATTTCAGAAAACTGTACGGTGAAATACACGCTAATCTGTAAAAGAAATGAACGAATAACAGTGCCATGATGAAAGTATAAAAGTATGAATTAAAATAAAAAATAAACTGTGTAGCATGTCCACTAGAGGGCAGAACATTTCTGTCTCACCCTCTGCTTTCTGCTTTAGCAGTTCATGAAGAATCAAATTAATTTACCTTCAAGCACTTGTTCATTCCCTTGGGGTCACGGTTAGAAATGGTGCCTTGATGCGGAGGGTCCTCTGTCCCCTCCACTGTCCCCTCTGCCACTTGCTCTGGCTGCACCCACAGGACTGTTTTGGTGTGATCTCCCATGCTTTCCAGCTTGATGCTGGTGTCCAGGTGTGTCCTCTCACCGAGGAAGATAAGACATGGAAGCAGAGGATTCTGTCCTGGGTTCACTTGTCTCCATGCAGGGGCCTGGTTGTTCACACCCGGGTGGGACATTGTGCAGAAGTGACCACGCCCCTTCTGGAATGTTCCAGTGGACTCTCATATCGGCCTTCATTAACCGCAACACATCTGAGTGTGTGGACCGGGATTCAGGATGTGGCCAGCAAATAGAAACTAAATTATCCCAACATCTGACATACTGACAGTAAAATACAAACATAGTTCATATAAATGGGGTATAATGATACATCTAAAAGATATTATTGATGCTGCTTTACTGTTTTGGGCGAAATAATATACAATAAATCACATACAAGCAAATTTACATCTGGTAAATCTGGAACGTTACATGTCACTTTTGAACACAGCGCAGCCAATCAGGTTTCAGAAGCGGAACACGTGACCAAACAAGCGGTGGAAACGATGACTGTCCTGTTCCGAGGAAAGTTTTAAAAAAGTTACAAATAAAATATAGCAATATTTAAAAAGTAAAAAAAAACTCCTCCTAGAGCAATATTAAAGAAGTTAAAATATTTCTCCTAGAGAAATAATAAAGAAGTTAAAATACTCCTCCTAGAGCAATAATAAAGAAGTTAAAATACTCCTCCAATAGCAATAATAAAGAAATTAAAATACTCCTCCAATAGCAATATTAAAGAAGTTAAAATACTCCTCCTAGAGCAATAATAAAGAAGTTAAAATACTCCTCCTAGAGAAATAATAAAGAAGTTAAAATACTCCTCCAATAGCAATATTAAAGAAGTTAAAATACTCCTCCTAGAGAAATAATAAAGAAGTTAAAATACTCCTCCAATAGCAATAATAAAGAAATTAAAATACTCCTCCAATAGCAATATTAAAGAAGTTAAAATACTCCTCCTAGAGCAATAATAAAGAAGTTAAAATACTCCTCCTAGAGAAATAATAAAGAAGTTAAAATACTCCTCCAATAGCAATAATAAAGAAGTTAAAATACTCCTCCTAGAGCAATATTAAAGAAGTTAAAATACTCCTCCTAGAGCAATAATAAAGAAGTTAAAATACACTGTAAAAAGAATAACTGTGCTAAAACTAAAATAATTGATGTCCCATTTTCACATCTAAAATATTTGACTTTAGAGAAACTAAATTGAATCACTTAAGATGACTTGATTATTTTATATTGATGTAAATCATATTACTGCACTTGACCGAACCTTAATTTTTTTACTTGATCCAAATAAATTTCTTCACATACAACTATATTGTAGTTATTGGACCAAACTAATATTTTGAAATTGACCCAACCTAATGTTTTTACATTCAACATGAATTAATGTTTATTTGTCACCAGTTAATTTATTTAGATATATTAAAACTATATTTTTCACTTTTTAATTTTACTGTACCTCAAAAATAATTAGCATTTTCTTTAAAAAAAAACAAGACTGGTCAACAGATTATTTCAAAATTGTTTATTGTTTCTAAACATTTTAATACACAGTGCCCATACAATGTAAAAAAACTACATTTGTATCACCTAATGGCAACTGAAGTCTCCCTTTAAAATAAACATTTGTTATCAAAAATGGTCTTTGTTGTTTTCAACACAGATATAAACTTAAGACAAATATATAAATGCATATTTATATGCAAGACAAATAAAAAATTGATTGCCTTCCAAGCAAATTAACCAGTACAAACGCACATGGTACTAAGTCTAAATACATGCTTAAATGGCTATAGTACCACTTGGAAAAGTGCACTAAGTGCCAATGAGGTTCTCTCTCTCTTAAAATGCTGGCTAGGAGCCTGTCAGAACTACAGGCTACTTAAATACACACGAGCACATTGATCTGTACAGGAGCAGACAGTGCACAATACATTTTTTTCATTAAATAACTTCATACACCAAAAATTTAAAAATAAAAAACTCATACTCTGTGGAAAGCTGAGCAATAAAGGTGACCAATACAGGTGAGCAATAACGATGATTGGTGGTTTCATTATGTAGTTCTTTTAGCTAAGTAGATAATGGGTGACTTTTGGCTAACTATCCCTTTCAGTAGTTACACTATAGTCTGGTTGGTTACTTTTACTAACCCACACAACTGATGTAACTAATACAATACTCCTGAAAGTCAATTTTTCAAAAATAGTCTTATGTTATTCATGTCATTTATATGCTGGCGTTTCCGTCTCTAAATCATGCGCATTAACAATTCTCTTTCGTGCTCTGTATAGCGCAAGACACACACACACACACACACACACACACACACACACACACTCTCTCTCTATATATATATATATATATATATATATGAGTTCGTTTTTTTTCAAATGTTATATATATATATATCGCACGCAAGCTTAAGCGCAATTTCAAACGATGCTCAGAGTGTGTAGCAGAGCTCGTTTAACTACGAATGTAACATAACCGATGCTAGCTAGCTAGCTGTGTGCACTGCGGATACATGTGGCAACGCTAGGTAGCCAGTAGCTTGATCCTTTAACAATATTTGTTTCGCCCTGGATGTAGCTAGTGAGGGCTTTTGATCAACTTGCATTACCGACTGTCATACCGTTGCCGGTTAATATGTTTACCAGCTCGAACGTCGCCGGTCGGATTGTGTCAGCTAGATGGCTAGCTTTGGTGGAGGCTGGTGACACAGCTTAAACGGGACTATTTCTTTGCAATTTTGGCAACACAAATTACAAAAATTTTTGGTAACTCACTTTTTTTTACTTACATTTACTTTTGGATGAAATCCATCGGCGATGTGACACGATGCTCCCGTCCAGCCTTGCAGAAGTGATCGGACTGTTCGTGGTTGCGTTCAAGTGCAAATGGAATTCCACTCAAATTAAAAATATTACTTGGTGAACATGAAAACAAATATACGTTTTGAGAGAAATAAAAGAAAATGTGTTGTGTCATTGGAACGGATAATTAGTTCCATACAAATCAAAAGTGATGTTTTAGAATACAAAAAGAATGAGTTTGACTATCAAATCAATAATTTTATTCTGTTTGGAATAGTAGTTATTAGATTGAATGAACAACTGCATGTTAGACTTTTAGCAGTGTACTCCTCCTAGAGCAATATTAAAGAAGTTAAAATACTCCTCCTAGAGAAATAATAAAGAAGTTAAAATACTCCTCCAATAGCAATATTAAAGAAGTTAAAATACTCCTCCTAGAGAAATAATAAAGAAGTTAAAATACTCCTCCTAGAGAAATAATAAAGAAGTTAAAATACTCCTCCTAGAGAAATAATAAAGAAGTTAAAATACTCCTCCTAGAGAAATAATAAAGAAGTTAAAATACTCCTCCAATAGCAATATTAAAGAAGTTAAAATACTCCTCCTAGAGAAATAATAAAGAAGTTAAAATACTCCTCCAATAGCAATATTAAAGAAGTTAAAATACTCCTCCTAGAGAAATAATAAAGAAGTTAAAATACTCCTCCTAGAGCAATATTAAAGAAGTTAAAATACTCCTCCTAGAGAAATAATAAAGAAGTTAAAATACTCCTCCAATAGCAATAATAAAGAAGTTAAAATACTCCTCCTAGAGCAATAATAAAGAAGTTAAAATACTCCTCCAATAGCAATATTAAAGAAGTTAAAATACTCCTCCTAGAGAAATAATAAAGAAGTTAAAATACTCCTCCTAGAGCAATAATAAAGAAGTTAAAATACTCCTCCTAGAGAAATAATAAAGAAGTTAAAATACTCCTCCAATAGCAATATTAAAGAAGTTAAAATACTCCTCCTAGAGCAATAATAAAGAAGTTAAAATACTCCTCCTAGAGAAATAATAAAGAAGTTAAAATACTCCTCCTAGAGAAATAATAAAGAAGTTAAAATACTCCTCCAATAGCAATATTAAAGAAGTTAAAATACTCCTCCTAGAGAAATAATAAAGAAGTTAAAATACTCCTCCTAGAGCAATATTAAAGAAGTTAAAATACTCCTCCTAGAGAAATAATAAAGAAGTTAAAATACTCCTCCTAGAGAAATAATAAAGAAGTTAAAATACTCCTCCAATAGCAATATTAAAGAAGTTAAAATACTCCTCCTAGAGAAATAATAAAGAAGTTAAAATACTCCTCCTATAGCAATATTAAAGAAGTTAAAATACTCCTCCTAGAGAAATAATAAAGAAGTTAAAATACTCCTCCAATAGCAATAATAAAGAAGTTAAAATACTCCTCATAGAGCAATAATAAAGAAGTTACAATACTCCTAGAGCAATATTGTCACGACTACAGACTTACGGGGGAAGGAAGCGCAGAGGTCTGACATGCTGGGAAGTAAAAAAATATTTTACTGAAAGATAATGAAAATGGAACTAGAGAACTTTAGAGAAACAAGGAACAGAGGTTCTTTTGCGCAACTATAGGATTTACACTCATATTTACTGTACCTACCTGAAGATGCCATGTTTGATGCAATTGAATACAGACACGATGATTATTTTGTGTATTTGCTGGACAAGCATCGGCATCTTTTGCTTGGCCCGTGTGTGATGTTCTACTTTCAAGAGTGCGGCTGAAGGCAGTCTGGAGACCCACATTGTGAAGGCATTTCTACAAAGGATAGAAGAGATGGACCCCTACGCCATATTTTCACTTATGGAGAACGGTAAATGCAAAGATTGTCCAAACGAACTCTAAGTAGTGTTTGTGATGTTAGACATGCTGGACGTGTGGACCCTTCTCCACATGCTGTGTGATGGTTGTGACCCAATCTGGCCCTTGAAATTAATCCTGGGATAGATATGGAACTATTGGGTGCATGCTGGTTTCCCTGATTCGAACTGTAATAACTGTTATGAATATGCCTGCTTGGACATCACGCTAATGTTCACTCACCAGTCTCGCTTATCATGCATGAAGGGTCTGGAAGAGAAACGGAACATATGGATACGGATACTGGGAGAGGACAGGTTCCGGTACCTCACTGGGAAAAGTCCTGGACCACCAAACCTCATCACCATGCAGAAACTCCTTTAGTGTCCTGACTACAGGGAATTTAACAAAAGGAAGTTAAATGCAACCGGTACAAAACTACCTATCACGCTCAAAAACCCTAAACTGCTCATCCTTTTCTAGGACTTAATGCCTATGACATTATATAGTCTCCTGAATGAAACAATGGAGGCATTTTGGTGATTATTTTACTAATCTGTAATCTTTCTATTTTTGAGTATATAATTTTTTATTATTTTGTAAATTGTCTTTTGCACTTGAGAGACACCGTTGACTGGAATCAAATTCATTGTATGTGTTCACCCACAAACTTTACATACAATAGAACACAGGAAATGTGTCAGATGCTGAGGTGACAAAAGAGACAAGGCCATGCACGCAAAACGGTCTGCGCCATCAAACGTGCCATCAAATTCCAAATGCCAATAAAACTTTTCAGCATTTCACTCTGAATCTCGATGTTTTATGTTTCTGAGCTTTAAGATCCATCTGTCATATTTAGCAACATTAAACTATCAAGGTCCCAAGGTTTTCAAAAACCTGAAATCTTTGATGCAAGTTCTAAGACGGTCCAACCACCTTTGATAACAGTACCTGCAGAACCCTGTGTTAATGGGAGGAAGTTCACTAAGACTTTCTGACTTCATTAAGACTTTTTTATCGTTAAGATTTAGATGTTTTTTTGTCCATTGCTTGTGTATAATTAAACTTTTTTCGACATTTACCTTTACACCAAATGCCCAAGTGATAACCCTTCTTGTATGGATCTGTTATCTGTTCCTCTGTTATCAAAGCCAAACATGGAGTAGCACCATCCTACCTCACAGCCCTTATTACACCTCGCACTGCACCTCGTATACTCCGAGCCTTCTGTACTGGTCGCCTGGTCCCTCCATCTCTGAAGGTAAAAGGAAGACGCTCATCTAGACTCTTCTCCGTCTTGGCCCCTCGGTGGTGGAATGAACTTCCAGCTCGGTCACTGAGCACCTTCACACGGCAGCTCAAGACCTTCCTCTTTAGAGAAGATTTAGATGAACTTGTAACCTTCTTCTTGTCTGACTTCTGTATAGAAACTAGAACAGAGTGAATAAAAAGATTGTATTCATAGTTGGGGGTCCTAGTGAACCAGAATTGATCCCTAAATCCATGGTAACATGGAAGCACGTTGTAAGTCGCTCTGGATAAGGGCGTCTGCCAAATGCCTTAAATGTAAATGTTATCTGTCAAAAAGAGGGTTATGTCATCCATACACCTTCCCTCCTCCCCCAGAAACATCCTTTAAGATGAGTTAAAGGATTTACATTGTCACAGCAAAAAGTGGACAGTACAAGATAAGAGCAGCAAAAAATAAATAGCATAGAGATATGCCGACTGTATAATATAAAGTTCACTATACGAATAAATAGTCCGGAAAAAAAGTCTGGCAACAATGTCATCGTGGTTCCACCCGTGTCACTGCGAAGCCCTCCCTTGTTGGGGAGGTAAAAAGCGGCAAAAGATTTTGTCAACATCATTCTGCTTTTACAACACGGTACACCACACAAGTTTGGACCCACAAGTGGCATGGTGACGTAGCAACTAGCCATCCCAGACAATGCAAACGTTTTGCCCAGGGGCCACACGACCCATAATCCCTGGGTGGAGCCATCACTTCTTCACACTCATCTAATTAAGCAAAAAGAAAAGAATTCACCAAACAAAAAAGAAACATGGAATGACAACTTGGTGCACCTTTAACCCACCTTTAAAAAGAACTTCGCCATGTGGGAGTATTTATTAATGTTAAATTAACTCATCTATTTAAGCAAATAAAAAAAAGAAAGAAAGAAATTTCAACTTCCAAATGGAATCATTTAGAGAAACTTTAAAAGAAAGAGAGTCTTTTGCGAGACTGGAGCTTTTGCGCTAACGTTTGGGCTACACAGCTGAAAATGCCATGGCTGAAGCAATGAAACATTGTTATGATGACTACTTGGTGTATTTGCTGAAAGAGAATCGCAACGAATGGACATCTTCCCCAATAACGACCTTATACTTTCATACGAGAGCAGACGAAGGTATCTTGGAAACCAAAATGATCTAGGGATTCATATAAAGGATACAAAAGATGGAGCCCTACAACTTATATATATTTATGCGAGATGGTATATGCAAAGACTGTCCAAATGAACTCTATGTGGTGTATGTGATGGTGGATGTTCAGGATTTATGGGCCCTGCTCCACATGCTGTGCCGTGGTTGTGACCCGATCTGGCCTTTGAAATTAATCTTGGGATAGCTATGGTACCATTCCAAGTTTCCCCCTTTAAATAGGGTGGAAGTTGAAAAACTGCATGAATATATCAGCTTAGACATCACGCTAATGTTTGCTCACCAGTCTAGCTTAACATGTCTAAAGGAGCTGGAAAAGGACCGGGACACCTGGATACGGATACTGGGAGAGGACAGGTTCCTGTACCTCACTGGGAAAAGTCCTGGACCACCAAACCTCCTCACCATGCAGCAACTCCTTTAGTGCCCTGACTACATGGACCTTAACCAAACTTATTTTAATCTGACCTGTGAACACCTACCAGTTGTTTTACAAAATCGTAAAGATCTCCTCCTTTTCTAGGATATAAATTTTGATTACATTTTTGCAAATGAATGATGAAGCAGGAAATGACAATATGATTATTATAAAAATCGGTAATCTTCAATACACATTATTTGTATGAATATTATTATTTTTGTGGCAGTGCTGGCCTAGTGATTAAGGAATAAGAAGGTTATTCCCGTGTCACCGTGTGCTGTGCAGTGTTTCACAATGAAATCACAAATGCTAAAAGACAAATGACCAGTTATCTAAACACATTTACTAATTTTCCATCAGAACTCCATCAGAGGAGTTCTTCTCTTAGTGGAGATGGAAGGTTTATGACGGACAACGATACACTAGAGAGAACCTCCTAAGGGCAATGGAGCTGGCCTGTGTTGACGTCCCAGTGGAGGACTTCCAAGGATGCATTCTCCATTCCAGGGCATTTTTCCCGCAGTGCCTGGCCAGAGACAATATAGCCTTGTTATATGGATGAGGTGATGTTACATTTTACATTTACGGCATTTATCAGACGTCCTTATCCAAAGCGACTTACAATCAGTAGTTACAGGGACAGTCCCCCCCCTGGAGACACACAGGGTTAAGTGTCCTGCTAAGGGACACAAGGGTATGTAAGTGGGATTTGAACCTGGGTCTTCTGGTTCATAGGCATGTGTGTTATCCACAAGGCTACTACCGCCCCGATGCAGCTCAAGCGACATGATGGCACCCAGTGGTATGAATAAAGTAACTAAAAAAACTTTGATCACACTCTGATCATGTTTTCAACAGTACTGTTGAGTGCAATAGATTGTTTATGCATTGAGTTGTGTTACAGTAGTGTACATGCAGATTTTTATATTTATACTCTTCATGCGCTTGGTGGTTAGTGGAACACCACATTACCGCCACCGGTCCTCTAGTTTTTGACGCCTTGATCCTCCTCCTAAGCTCGCAATTGCAAAGGCAGGGTTTGATAGTATGGAGCACTTGGGCATTGTCTGGTTCATTGTCCCTGAGCAAGACACTTAACCTAAAAGTTGCTCCAGGGAGACTGTCCCTGTAACTACTGACTGTGACTCGCTCTGGATAAGGGCGTCTGGTAAATGCTGTAAATGTAAATGTCTGCCGTTCTGACAGCCCTTGGGCTTCTCCCCTTTCTGTGACGCTGCTGATTCATGTTGATGAGCGACCTGGCGGTATTTCTACCAGCACGTTTACTCTCAGTTGGATAGTATCAATATCGATACCAAGTTGGTATCAGTAAAATGGCAAATGATTTAATGAGTGGGCTTTCCTGCAACATGGTTTCCCCCACGGTGCCTCCTGCTGGCCATCCTGAGACATGAGCGCTTTTGAGGATCAACATTTGCCATGAAGAACGTGGCACGCAGCAGAATTATTTTAATGAGTCAAACCTGCTGCATTCATTTTGCATTTGAGATTTGCTGGATAAAACGCAGTGTGCAAGTATTGTTATGAGATAAACGAGTGTCATTAGACCTTCCTGACTAAGAGAAACATGCAGAAAACAGTGCATGCTCTATGACGGCAGTGACATCTAAATGTTGCATCTGAAAAATCCAAAATTACAGGAAAGGTCGGCCGAACCACCTGGTGGGCGAACGCCTCTGCTGTGCTGAGAAAATACCTGCTTTGGTGACAGTTTTCCCTGCCCATGTGTACAGGCCCCCGCGTTCGCCGTGTGCTTTTAGGAAAATCTGCTTTCTCCAACCTTTGGACCCATTAACAGATCATCTTCCACTCGTCTATTTATATCTGGTTTCAGCCTTGACTGTCTCTGCAGAAAGGGCTTTTTGAGCGCGCTGGTGGGAAAAATTAATCCCCCTCAGACAACACAGAGCAAAGCCTCTGTTTATCCTCTTCTGGCGTCTGTAATTCCCCCCCAGAACTTCTAACTCGCCCTTTTCTAACGGTTAAAAACATTATGAAAAAATCCTGAAATTGTGCTAATGTGTCTTGCAAGTAACAGTTATTGGAAAAACGAATGTGCAAAGTGGCTGCTAAGACTGTGTATATAATCATAAATATATAATATCTATTCATATGGTCCCCTGCACAATCTCTACAGCAGTTGTGCTGAATAAAATACATTCTATTCAATTCAATGCATAAAACGTTGAATTGAATAAAATTTATTTTGCCCAGTTGCCCTGGTCGACAACTGGGGGCATGGCGGTGAAGCTCAATACGTGTAACCTGGGCGAATCATGGAATCTACAAATACAAGCTTCCTTTCAATGTTCAAATGACATGAAAACCAGGGGATGTCCTAGCCTGCTTGTAGTTTAGGGCCAGAATAGACATCACATTACTCAGATAGGCTGTAAAGTGTCATTACTTGTTAAAATTCAAATTCATGTTGTCTGTTTTGTTATATGTGTCTCATTTAAAACCAGATTTGTCATAGTTACGGGGCCTGACGGAGAATAACATTCTCAGCAATCCTCTCATATAACCGTTTTGTCATCATCAAGGGAAAGAGATGGGCGTGTTTGGGCCTTAAAGCAAAAAAGAAGAAGTTGGAATCATATTAGCCGAGTTGGATTCTGAGGGGTCAGCTTTATAAATATTAAATAACTGTCTTAAACTTGTGCCCACAGAAAAATTGTTATATCTCAATATAATTGATCAGGGTACCGTCCCCACACACTGCTCCCGGGTGGTAGTAGCCTAGTGGGTAACACACTCGCCTATGAACCAGAAGACCCGGGTTTGAATCCCACTTACTACCATTGTGTCCCTGAGCAAGACACTTAACCCTGAGTTGCTCCAGGGAGACTGTCCCTGTAACTACTGATTGTAAGTCGCTCTGGATAAGGGCGTCTGATAAATGCTGTAAATGTAAATGTAAATGCTCCCCGGGCGCCTGTCACAGCTGCATCACTGCTCACCAAGGGTGATGGTTAAACTCAGAGGACACGTTTCACCATGACACCCTGTGCTGCGCTGCGGTGTTTCACAATGATGACAATTCAACGATCTTGTATTTACTTATCTAACTTTTCATGGTGCTTTTTCTCCAGATGGTGCATGGTGCATGCAGACGTTAAATACATAGGTGATGGTTAAATACAGAGGACAAATTTCACTGTGTGCGCTGTGTGCTGTGCTGCTGTGTATCACAAGTGACAATCACTTCACTTAAGACGCTGCCGCGGGCCATGGCCCATGACAAAATGACATAACTGTTGAGAAAATGTTACAATGTAACATTTATCAAATATCTGACTGGTTGCATTTGAATTTAGCCGCCGGGGTCAAGTTGTAATTTTCTGTGTCAGACTACATGGAGAGATATATATATATATTAGTGGTGGGCCGTTATCGGCGTTAACATGCTGCGTTAACGTGAGACTCTTATCGGGCGATAAAAAAAATATCGCCCTTAATCTATTCACAAAGTTGTGTTGGGAGCTGGGTCTATACTACGCAAGCTATTGTGCCGGAGTTAAATGGTATATTTCTTCTTTCTTCTTTTATTTTCTTATTTTCTAAAGACTTTTATTTTGTTTTTGAGACCCGGTTCAGGTCTCTTGGACACATGGCGTGAGTTGTGAGAGGTGCGTGGGGTTTGTGTGCAAAAAGTTATTTCTTTCATTTTAATTTATGTACATATTAGGAATATTTTGTGGGTTTTTTGTGTTATTTTGTGTGAATATTTTTTTATGTTCTTTTAATACTGTATATTGTAGAGAGAGGTGCAGAAAGACGCGATGCTCTGACGCGACCTTGCCTTGTACAGAATACACTTTGCACAGAAAATCTCTTGGGTGTCAGCTCATCATTTGTGGTTCAAGAAAGAAAATCAAAAAGTTACACAATGCAGAAGAAGAACCGCTACACTACATGACTTTCACCTTGATATTTTAGTGCGGATGTATACCTAGCCGAATTGCACTGTAGGGGGCGAGAACGAGTCTTGTGAAATTACCACATCAAACGTACACAAGTACATCTTATTGAATTTAATTTATTTTCATCACCAATTATCATAGTAGAACAGCTTTCTCAAGCAGTTTGTGATGCATTTGGGAAACAGGAGATGAGCCCCTGGTCTAATGCGCCACCTGGCTTGAGAAACCCGTTCTCAAAGACTTACTTTTAGTCATTATTTGGGTAGCACACATATTCTGAATGCCTTTGTCAGAATTCAAATGAGCCATTTTAATCTAGATTAATGTAGATTAATTCCAAGATTACAGTGAGATTAATCTAGATTAAGAAAATTAATCTATGCCCACCTCTAATATATATTTTTATATATATATGCGCAAATGCCTGTGATGTTGCCCTGGACAACTGCCCATGTGACACATATCGAATGCGTCCACTGATGGAAACAGACCAAAGTTCAGGGGACTGACCGGGGATGGGGACAGTGTGATGTATTTTTAATATGTAGAGAACACTATTAACACAACGGTAGCAGGAAGTGGACAGATGCAGCCCAGATAAAACCACAATCCACCAATTACATGATGGATCCTCCACGTCCCGCCGGGGTAAGTGGATTTGAGCGTAGTGTCCTGCCAATCACACCTGCCCGTCCAGCTGTTTCTGGGGTTTCGCAGGAATGGTGTTCGGTCGGATGTTCCACCGCTCTCTTACTCGCAGCGTTCTGTCCCCGTTCCCCCCCCGGCCCTTCAGACTCTTTAATCATTCGCCTTTAATCTTCGTCCCAGGGTCCGCTGCCCATTCAGTCGCTATTTCTGCCCACCGCTGTTTTGATTGTGAAAGGGACACTCAAGTCAGTGAATACTCATATGACACAGGCAGTCCCTCCTGAACCCGGCCCCCAGTTCAATTCTCCATTTTCAAGCCCACTCGCTAGAATTCTGGAGGTCACGTCGGTCGCGAGATTAGTCCCAGGTCGTGAATGAGGCGCCACAGGTGGTTTCTGAAAACCGTCAAACTTTCATATATTCAACGGCACTCGAAAGACCGTAGAAGCAAATCCAGGGTCACAGCCAGGGGCTCCTCTCTGTCCTTCACTCATTACGCAGGTCATGGGGGAAATCTATAGGATTGCAGGGTGCAGGTCCTGTAATGGACATTGGTTAGACCGTCCCCGCACCAAACCTTTGATCGGCAGCGCTGACACGGCGATACGTGACACCGCACAACGGCGGCGAGTGTCCGGTGGGGGCGGCACTCGGGCCACCTTGTTGCTAAGTGAGTTCCTGCCTCGTGGAGTCTCCACGGCAACAGGGCTGGGTCATATTAGCAGGACAGCGGAGAGTCTTGTGGATAAACGGTTTTTATTGTCTGTACATAATACATAATACATAATAAATAAGTTTTGTTGTGTTTCAACATCTTTCATGCACAATACTGTTAATTTTACTGGCAAATGAAAATGAGCCTTTCCTAAAAAGCGAAAGTACGACGAACGTGTTATGATGATGGAATATTCCACGTTATAAAATGTGAAGTTAGCCAGCATTAAACAGATCGAATAACTGTCAGGAAAATGACGACAGAACCACATGCAGGTTGGAGGTCTCGGTTCAGCCGAACTCCTCCGGAATCTGTCCGGGGATTCGTACGCCCTGGTCCAGCGTGTTCCGGGGGCTGGAGCGAGTCCCCGCCGCGCTGCTGGTCCTCTGCAGGAACTGCAGGAAGTTCTCGTGGATGGACGCCTCGTGGCTGGAGGCGCCCACCTCCGCCGGGCGGCCCGCCCAGCAACGGCGAAGCTTCACCAGCTCCTCTCGGATCTGTCTGTTCAGCAGGCCGTAGAAGAACGGGTTCACGGCGAAGGAGGAGTACGCCAGCCAGGTGACGGCCTCCTCGACGTCCCCGGGGCTCTGGGGGGGGCGCGGTGAGCGACAGGTGCAGGTGGAAAGTAAAGTACGGCAGCCAGCAGAGCAAGAACTGGCCGACTATGACGACCAGGGTCACCGCAGCCTTCCTGCCCCCGAACACCCGCTCCGGGGACAGGCGCTGAGGCAGGTTGCGGCTCGTGGTGATGATGGTGGTCTGGCTGTTGATGGAGTCGGAGCGGTGTTTGGCAGGGTTGGCCGCCCACGTGGGCATCGGGACCCGCTGCATCGCTGCAGTCCGTGCCACCTTGTAGACGTTGCAGTACACGGCAAAGATGACCACAGCAGGCACCAGGAAGCATACCACGCTGAAGAGGACGGCAAACACCTTCCTGAGGCGACTGTGGGACCAGTGGAGGGAACAGTGGGACGCCGCTATCGAGCTCTGGTTCCCATAGGCCGGCCAACCAAACAGGGTGACTAGTGCCAGCAGAATGGACTTAACCCAGATGAAGACCATGACCCCGATGACCAGGTGGAGGGTCATCTTGACCTCGTAGCGCATGGGGTGGACGATGTAGTAGTAGCGCTCCACGCTAATGGCTGTGATGGTCAGTATGGACGCGCAGATGAGGAACACATTGAGGAAGATGTAGACTTGGCACTCCAGCACAGTAAAGACCACGGTGCTGAAAAACGGGGAGCTGGAGACGATGCCCAGCGGCATCAGCAGGACGGCGCACAGCAGGTCCACCGCACACAGGTGACACACGAAGGCGAACTTCTTCATGTGTGGCGCCCGGGCAATGGCCACCATCACGCCCGTGTTGCCCAGCAGGGCGGCGAGGTTCAGCGTCACCATGCAGAAGAGGCCAACCAGGTCCTTAATCTGGGACTGGGGACTGGTGACCACCTCCATGTTCGGGGGCGTGTGTCTTGTGGGTCCCCATAGGCCGGACGTGGCGTTTGGCACGGAGTGGTTGGTCACAAGACTGCGCATCGGACCTGACCCAGCATTCTCCATCATTCAGCGTTCCGCCACCGTTCCGTCTCTCGTTTAATGGTTCAGGGCCACCTGAATGCATTCCTGGTACAGAAACATGGAAAAGCAGGGAATTTTAGCAATTCATCATACACACATCCATCATATTCTGCAAAATATTCCAAAAGAGGCGGCCTAAGTAAGAGCAGGAAGTGTCTTTATAGCGTGGATTCAGGGGTCTGGCCACCTAAGAGGATAAAAGCACACAACCCCATGAATATTTAAAGGAACGGCGGCAGCCGTGGTGTCGTGCGCCTTTAAAACCCGTAATAAGTGTTATGTAAGTGCGTCCTCCTTTCTCCCGCTGCAAAAGTGGAGCATTTACAAATATTGTTTCTGAAAACTGTCCTTCTGTCCTTTTTTCTTTTGTTTTGGGACAACAACATGATTTTCTGTCCAAGGGCAGAGAGGGAGGGTTGACAACGACCCACAGTCACCTTGAGATCAAAGTGCTCCTGGGCAGGAGGGTTTACGACTCTCTGTAACCAGTGGGACTTCACATGGGACATCGCTGACTGTCCCGTCCTGCAGGTGTCATTCGAAACGCTGCCTACAGTCCAGGATCTCTCTTCTGAAGGAAAGTGGTCAGAAGGTATCTCTTCTGAAACCCATGGAAAGCCAACAATAAAAGCAAGATTACCTTCATCATCCACAAGAGGTGCCTGGCACTGGTCACTGTGGTCCGATGGACAGGTTCTCCTCACCATGAATGTCTGTAATGGCAGACGTCTCCTTCTGAGAAGAAGCAGAAGATGAAAGAGAAGGAAATGATGAATTCTCTTCCAAAGACAGGTAATTAAAAAGAGATGAGGATGAAACTCACCGATCCACATCCTGCCCGGGGCTGAGAGAAGACTTAGGTCAACATGTTGTTCTCCACGAAAAACCCCAAGAAGGTCGGACACCTGCCGAGTCCGTCCAGGTCAGGTGAGGGACGCCGGAGTTCGCTGCTCGATGCTGGAGGACCTGGGATAAGCTCCCCCTCTCCCTCTCCTCCCTTCCCTCGCTCCCAGCCGCTGTGTATGGTAGTGACTGTCACACATTGTGTGCCTTGGTCGAGTTTTTTTCTTTTTTTTTATCGTCCCCTCTGAAACAGACACATGCTCCTCTGTCCTCTTTACGGCCGCGCGTCCCCTGGGTCCCGCGGCCTGCCGTTTCGCCCGACTACATTACACGCCATGGTCACTTCCCCAACTATTCTGACATATTTTATTATTTCTTGCAGATTTATACAAAGTGAAGGGAACTTGTGATATACAGCATCACAGCACACGGTGCACACAGTGAAATTTGTCCTCTGCATTTAACCATCACCCTGAGCGAGCAGTGGGCAGCCATGACAGGCGGCAACCTTCTGATTATGGGGCCACTTCCTTAGTCACTAGGCCACCACTGTCCCCACATTCTGCTCGATGGTTTAATATGTTAAAAAAGCAAGTTTGTTTTATTCTGTCTTGTTTCAATTAAACCGAGTAAAATAAATGAACTTTTTGAATGACTTTAATCCCCAAACCTTTGTGACCTAAATGTCCTGCTTGTGTTGTCTGGGTGTGAATGGTTACAGCAGAATGTAATTCCAGACAAGCAAGAACAATGCACTCCTGAATAGAAAAAGAAAGATTTTCTTTATGATTGGATTTAGGCAACTGCTGTAGGATTTTTCTGCAAAGTTGACCTTTTTGAAGTATTTTAACAGAAAGTATTAAATAGGCACTCTGAACATGTTCATACAGAGAAACTGTAAACCCTTCAAACAACCGCGATCAACAACGTTCTTCAGTAAATATATTATTAATCCTGTATAATCGAACATTCAAGGATTCAGGAGTAAGCGAACAATTTCAACAGGAATAAAGTACACTTATATTGTAATAAGCAATTACATTCTGTATTTTAGGGGAAAGGAAGGTGCATGAGTGACGAGTAGGATCTTCTTTGGAAGCGAGATCAGCCTCGTGAGGACACGGTGCCTTCAGAGCTTGAGCTTGAGCAGGTAGCGCATGCGGCACTGGCTCTCCTTGTAGATCAGATACTCGCTGTTGGTGAAGCTGCTGCCTTCGTACTGTTTCAGGATGAGTCTCTCCATCGTCTTCATGACGTGTGAAGTCAGGGCCACTGGCCTGTAGTCACCAGGGGACGACGGGTTGGCCTTTATGGGTACAGGAACTAAGCATGATGTCTTCCAGAGTGACGGGACCCTCTGTAAGTGACCTCAGATAATCACAAATTCTGAGTTTGACGCCTTTTAGGTGACCAAAACTGGACATGAAGTTAAAAAAAGAAGGCACAAAGGCTACAGTGTCTCCACCTGAGAGGCTGGACCAAAAGGTCCAATCAGAGACCTTTCCATTACCATTCACCATGTTCCCAGATGGCACACGTTCACTTCTCACACCCACCCAAGTTCATGGCCTCCATGGCATCGTTGAACATTTGTTTGCTGAAGATCAGCTCGATCAGCTTCTGCGTGGAACCGTCCAACGTGCACGGGAGGACGTTTTTGGTCGCCTTCATCTCAGGCCCATCGACAGTTTCCACCTGAGAAGCACACGACTAGAAATGCTGGACGAAGACAACTGGGGCTGGACCAAAACCGCAGCCTTTACCTTCACCTCAGCCTCGTCGTCCCCGTCCACCTCGATCAGGGTGTACTTGCCGGAGTGAGACACGAAGCTCTTGCGGTCCTCCCAGCTGTTCTTCGTTTTCTCCCTGAATTTCTTCTGGAACTCTCTGGTGGCCTGATCCATGGCGGAGTAGGGGCCGAGCAGTTTGCTCTGACCCGTCTCACCCTGGGAAAGAAGAGAGGAACTAGCAATCCACGGTTCAAGCTCGCGTGGACCCTCACCAGCCCAGAACTTACCACTCGTCCCCACCTCGTCCAGCAGTAGAAGCCGTTCCCTGATTTTAAAACCTGAATGACGTAGAACTTGTTGTTGTTACTCCCGATGTTGGTCTGGTTCAGCATGCAGTCATAGTCCTCGTGAACCTGCAATGCCACAAAATGGAGGAACTGAGGGGTCTGCTGTGACACTGGTGGACCTGGAGTGACTGCGCCCACCTCAGCTGAAATCTGGACGCAGTGGACGTCCACCTGGCCCTTTTCCTGCGGAGTGGACGCCTTCAGGGCTTCTCGGGCGCTTTGGTAGGCGTCCTTTGGCGGTGCGGGCTCCAGCTTGACCTTCTTGCCACCAGTTTTAGTGGATGAAGCTGCTCTCCTTTTGGGTGCCATTTTTTACCTCCTGAATACTGGTTTTACAGTGTTGTTAAAAAAACAGGCATTTTGGTTAAATTAGTAACTTTTTAAAGTATTAAAATAAGAAGAACACTTTAATTTTTCATTGGTTGTATATATCACCAGAAGTGAGAAAGTGTAAAGTGAAAGCGATGTGTTCGTCATAAAAAAACAGCCATTTTGGTTAGTAACTTTTTAAGTAATTTAAATAAGAATGTGTTATATACAGTACAGGCAAAAAGTTGTGTTTTCTTTATTTTCATGACCATTTACATTGGTAGATTCTCACTGAAGGAATTAAAACTATGAATTTTTGAAGATAAAGAAAACACATTGAATGAGAAGGTGTCTCCAAACTTTTGGCCTGTAATGTATCATAAGAGTGAAAGTGTAGAGTGAAAGTAAGTGAAGAGACGCTGCAGCACGGTGACACCTTAACCGCCAGGCCACCGCTGGCCCTGTCTGGAGTGAAATAAAAGGCTTTACTGCGCGGTTTCTGCCGTGTACCTGCTGTAAAAACTCGTTCCGCTTCCTTCCTGCCCAGCGTCCTCTCGACCCCACAGATTATTACCCTACAGATGGAATAATAATGTGAACTAGAAGCCAAAATTGCAAAAGAAATTTTGATGGGCCTGTCCGGACATTGGTCACAGCCGTGGGTGTAGCCTTCTGAACTGGTGTCAACTTTAAGAGCGGGTGGTCCTATTAAAATGGCCGATGGGTCAGGCACACCCATGCAGTCGTGATGTTTGAAAGATGTTGAAAAATTTGCATTTTAACATTCTAAAGCTAGCATGCTAACGTCAAAAAGGCTAACAGGGCGTGGCCAAGGTGCTTCACATTAAATTTGGTGTTGTTTGGAGCATGTTTAAAAATTAGCATGTTAACATGCTAATACTAGCATGCTAACATCAAAAACGCTAACAGGGTGTGGCCAAGATGCGTCATTGTAAATTTAGTCACGTTTGGAGCATGTTAAAAAAATTAGCATCTTATTTTTTGTGTCTCACGGCCTTAGCGTGGCAGCAACAAATGCGAGACATGGCCTTTTTGGCCTTCTTCCCTTTTTCCCATGTTTTCCTGACCACTGTTCGTGGTAGCAACACATCCAATATGTCAGATTGTGTGTCTCGGCCTCGCCTCGACTCCCGTGTCACTAGCTTTTACGGCTGGTCACATGACAATATGTCATATTGTGCGGAGTGGTCAGGCCTTCGTTTCTGTACGTTTCACGGTTCTTGCGTGGCAGCCTTGAACGTAAGACATGTCCTTTTTTGCTGGTCCCAGCACAATAGTAAATGGTCTGTCATGCTGACAGGCCCAAATAATAAGAGGAGACGCACCACGCGTCCGCGCCAGCAGGACAGTTCCCCTTCCGGCATCATCACTTTGTCTTATCAGAGTAGGTTAAGAGTAGCCCTGATTGAAAATCTCCCACTGCGCGCCGGTGTCCAGTAGGGGCGCCACTCAGACAAATTGCCATATTGTGATAAAGTTCATTATTTCATGTAATGTACTGATAAACATTAGACTTTCATATATTTTAGATTCATTACACACAACTGAAGGTAGTTCAAGCCTTTTATAGTTTTACTATTGATGACATGAATGAGTCTGGTTATGACTCTGCACAGTGTGGTCCACTTCGAGTATCTCTCGAAACGCTCAGAGCCTAACTGTAGCTCTGATGTTGTAGTTTTCAACACTTTAATTTCTGGACGAACCTCTTTGTCTTTTTCAGGTTCAGTGATGGTGAAAGAACCAATGTGTGATTCTGTGTATGTGACCGAGCACAGAAAGGGTGGACCTGAGAACCAGGTACTCTTCTGCAGGTCCACAGCTGGAATAAATCTAGTAGCTTGGTCAGCTGGATTTAACTCAGTTGGTACATAATGCCATTGACTCGGGTGTGTTGATGTTCTAATGCGTGTAACCCTGTTGACAACATACATGTAAAATCGTCTGGAAGTGTTGTGTATGTACCCCAACACAATTCTACTGTCTGTGTAAAACGTCACGTTGTCTACTTTAATGTCTAGCTCGTCTCTAAGAAGCTCAAATATTTCTACCGCGAGCGCCGCAGCACAGAGTTCCAGGCGTGGTACAGTGTTTGCAGGGCGGGGTGCAAGTTTAGACTTTCCCATTACAAACCCAGTATGGCACTGTCCTTCACTGTCAACAGTACGCAGATAAGCTACTGCTCCTATAGCTACAGTGGAGGCATCAGAGAAAATGCATAGTTCCTGTACTTCCATTGTGCTTGATGAACCTGGGCTGTAGCACCTTGGTATTTGGAGGTTTTCAAGAACTTGCAAAGAGTCTTTCCATGAGACCCACAACTCATGTTTTTCAGGGGGTAAGGGTGTGTCCCAGGCAATCTCGTCAGATAACAGTTCTCTAAGTAGTGCTTTGCCCTGCATTATTATGGGAGCGACAAAGCCTAAAGGGTCATAGAGGCTATTAACTGTTGACAACACGCCCCTATGTGTGAACGGTTTGGTCTCTCTTGATACATGGTAAGTGAAGCTGTCAGATTGTAGGTTCCAACAGAGTCCTAAGCTTCTCTGCACTGGGAGCGGGTCTACTCCTAAGTCCTTTGCACGAGCAGGGAAAGCTTCCATGACTTGACCTCCAGTGTAGAAGTGGCGGACATGGAACTCTGGGATCCTATCTGGCTCGACCTGACCCCAGGCGATCACACAGTCGTAGCCTTCAGGAGGCGTGGTCAGCGAACTGTCGTCGCTGGTGATGGTGAACTCCTTCCCCAGGGCCACCTCATTGAGAAACATCACTCCAAAGCCCATGGCTGCAGAGACTGTGGACACTTTTTGTAAGTGTACGTCATTTTTACGTCATTATGTGGGTTCTTCTACACTTCACAAGTTACCATAAGAGGCAGACTTGACGTTCTCCGAGGCGAAGTAGATGCCTCTGCCCACTCGTCCTCCAGAGTGTGGAATGGCCTCCACCTCTTTGGGTTTATGAGCCTCGGCTTGCAGAGTCTGTGCCAGTTCGATATCTGCGAGGACCTGGAGGCAGAAGAGAATTATGCAAGAATAATGCAAGAGCTGCCCGCAGATCATCTGTCCTCATCCTACTTGATCTATCTGCTGCCTTTGACACAGTTAATCACCTCATTCTTTAGATTTAGGAATTACAGGAACCGTACTAAATTGGTTCACCTCTTATCTTCAAGACAGGTCTTTCAAGGTTCTCAAAAATTCTCTCTTCACAGGGTCTCCGATCCCAATCGGCTCTGTTCTCCTTCGTTGTCCCTGGCTGGTGGAACGACTTGCCCTCCTCCATTCGACTAGCCGAGACTACCACCACCTTTAAGAAGCAGTCAAAAACCCACATACAAATACAACACACACAAACATACAAATATAACACTTACACACGCACAAAATATCCATATTTTTGTCAAGCACTGAATTTCCAAGCATGTTCTTTTTCTGACAAATTAGGCCTTCTGAGGGCTCTTAGTTTTGTAAACTCAAATCTATAGAAACCGAACAAGAATTGCTGGTGTCTTGCCGGCAGACCCCAGTGAAGAGATCAGCAGATAAATCCTGGTTCCTGACAACTGCTAAACGATGACTCAGCATAAAACGAACCAGAGGGTCACCACAGCCACCACCACCGTAACAACTACAGCTTCAGGGATCTTCAAGTGGACCAGTAACATCATAATGGACACGTAATGTAGCTTCTGTTTGAGATTATATCTCATTAAGATTAGTTTTCTTACCCCTTTGGCAGATAATTTTGCTTGTTTTAAACAAACAATCACTTAATTTTGAGATGTTTTATCAGAAAACAAGACATAATTTCTTATGCTATTTCGTGTGTCTAGTAAATGTATCTTGATTTAAGATTTTTTTAGAGATTTGGACTGAAATCAGGACAAAACTACTAAGTTAGAAAAGCATTTTTTGCAGTGTGTGTGTGTGTGTGTGTGTGTGACAGTGTGAGTTTGTGAGGGTGTGCGTCTGCGAGAACAAGTTCTGACATTCAAACAAATCCTGTTAAATTTTCTGATTTGTATTGTTCTTTATTTTTTTATAAATTATTTATCGTTCTGGCAGCTCAGGTGGCACTTTTTTTTTTTTTAAGTTTATATTTGGCAGATGTAAAGCATACATGTGTATGTTTTTTGTGTTAGTCAATTTTTATTTTATTATAATTATAACAGCTCAAGAAGCAACATGTTTGTGCACTTTCTAAAGATTTTGGTTCTGTTTTTTAATAAAGGGTTGGTGTCAGGATTGCCTGCAGCTGGGCTCCACACCGGAATGCAATCCTGACGCCCCATAAATGCCGGAAGTTTTCGCCCGTTCGGGGTCGCTGGCATTTTCGTGAACTTCAGTTGGTAACACTGCTTATAATTTGAGTTCTGGCAATCGCCACACGCCTACGGGTTAGTTTTAGTTCTTGATTTATGTTAAACTGTTTTCGGCCACCGCGCCATTGTTTCTTTGTATTTGTTTGTTTATGAATAATAATAAAACCCCGTTCCCAGTATGTCAGACCTCTGCGCTTCCTTCCCCCGTAAGTCCGTAGTCGTGACAGAATGCCAGCGACCCACCCAAAAGCGCAGAGGTGGAAAGCAGAGGAGAAGAAACGCCGCGAAGGACGCAGCCCGGCGCGGTGAACGCGGACGGCAGGGCAGAGACGCGCCGCCCGTTCTTGTGGAGCGTTTTCTCCCCGAGAAGCCGTGGTACGCGGCGCCGCGTGATGACGTCACCCCCGGGAAACTCCGCGAAACCCGGAAGCGACAACGTCGGCGGGTGAGTGGGCGGAGCGAGGACGTTGGCGTCGGCAGCAGCGAGGAAGTGACTTGGGCAGCGAGCGCAGAAGATGCGACCCCCACGATCTTCGCCATGTCGAGCCAAGAACTCTGCGCTCTGCTGGCCAGGCTCCCCGTGGACGACACGGACGACGACGAGAGCACAGGAGACGAGCGTTGGGCTCCGCCCATCGCACCAGTCTGCGATCGTCGCAAGGTCCGTGGGGACCCACGTCACTTCCAGGGGGGTGAGAAGCGGCAACAACAACAACGGCGGCGTTCCTCCAGCGAGGAGGTGGGCAGCCTCCAGCCCGAATGGCCAGAGTACTGCCCATGGGAGCTTATCGCGCCATGGGTCCAGGATGTCCGCAGGGTGGACGACCCTCGGAGTCACCGGTGGGAGGACACGGATGACGAAAGCGATGATGACGTGGATTTTCGGTGGGCGGTCGGTGCCGGGATGGCTCCGCCCAGCGTGCGCGTCCGAGATCATCGCGGCGTCCGTGATGACCCATGTGACTTCCAGGGGTACGAGGTGGACACGGACGACGACCAGGATGACGCCGTTTGGGCAGTCGGTGCCGGGATGGCTCCGCCCATCGCGCCCATCCAGGAGCGTCACGAGGTCCGTGGAGACCCACGTCCCTCCCAGCAGTGTGAGGAAAGCTGGTGGAAGAGGGCGACGGGAGGTCGCCAGCCAGCAACTGCGCTGCCGGGACTGCCTCGCAGGGAATCCTCCATTCCTGCTCCAGTCGCCGACCCGCCTTCCCTCTGCCCGGACGTTCCCCAGCAAAATGGCAGCGCAGCACCAGCGCCCACACCTGCTGGAGAAGACGTCCACCCCCCTCCACACCACACACCTACCACCATCTCCAGCGACGTGCCCAGCCCAGTGTGGGACCGCCCAATTGTCCCGGGACCCTTCAGTGGGGCAGCAGACACAGACGAGATCACTACCATCCTCACGTGTCTGACTGGATCAGCATGGGGCTGGAGCACAACCCTCTGGCAGCAGGGAGAGACAGACAGGAGTTTTCGGGACTTCCAACAGAGACTGAGGGCGGAGTTTGATCGGCCTGAGCCAGGGATCGAACTCTGCCCCTCCACCACATCCAGTGCCAGTCAGGATCCGGGGCAAGAAGACCCAGCACTGGTGGGCGACGAGAAGGTCGCTCCTCCCGAGATCCTGGCTGTGCCCCCTGAGGAGGTCCCGGAGAGCCCAGAGAGGGAGCCAGACGACCCTCTCTTCTGTCTGTCTCTGTCTGTGTGTGTCTGTGTGGCATATGTGTCCGTATGTCGCCCCCACTTCCCCTCTTTGTGTCCACCAGATGGCGACCCAGCCGCGGAGCCGAACCCCAGGGAGGAGGTTCCTGACCCGAATGTGCTGGTCCAAGGCGAGGTGGACAAGCCCCAAGGTACCCCTAAGTCCAGCCGGGGGGGGTGCTCCCCCAAAGAATTTTTTGGGGGGGTGCAGTTCGGGTTGGGGACTCCTCCTGAGGGGAGGGGAGGTGGGGAAGCGATGGAGCTGGGTCCTCCGGTAGCCAGTGAGGAGGGCGGGCCAGGCATGGGCCTGCGTCTGCCTCCAGAGGGGTGGAGCGCCATAGAGCCCCCGGGTAGGCATGGGGACCCAGCTGGGACAGGCAGGAAGAGGGCCTGCTTGTCCCAACGGACGCAGAAGGGGCTAGCCGGATGGTCTGGCAATGCCCCCCCCTTGGCACCAGGGCCGTGCAGCGAGAGGGGCTGCATAGTCCCAGAAGGCACCAGCCTGGGGTGCCTGGAACAGTTGCCGGAGGCTCTGGGACAATCTCCCTGTGCGGTGCAGGGGGTGACACTAGACGTGTCAGAGGGGACATGTGGAGACAGGGCCCACACGTACCCAGATGGATCGGCCCTGATTATTGTGTGCAGGTACGGGAGTCCGGGGCCGCCATGCGGGACCACGCCGGGGAGCCAGGCCGAGGGTCCGGGGCCGCCATGCGGGACCACGCCGGGGAGCCAGGCCGAGGGTCCGGGGCCGCCATGCGGGACCACGCCGGGGAGCCAGGCCGAGGGTCCGGGGCCGCCATGCGGGACCACGCCGGGGAGCCAGGCCGAGGGTCCGGGGCCGCCAAGCGGGACCACGCCGGGGAGCCAGGCCGAGGGTCCGGGGCCGCCAAGCGGGACCACGCCGGGGAGCCAGGCCGAGGGTCCGGGGCCGCCACGCCTGACCACGCCGGGGAGCCAGCCCGAGGCACCGGGGCCGCCACGCCTGACCACGCCGGGGAGCCAGCCCGAGGGACCGGGGCCGCCAAGCCTGACCACGCCGGGGAGCCAGCCCGAGGGACCGGGGCCGCCACGCCTGACCACGCCGGGGAGCCAGCCCGAGGGACCGGGGCCGCCACGCCTGACCACGCCGGGGAGCCAGCCCGAGGGACCGGGGCCGCCACGCCTGACCACGCCGGGGAGCCAGCCCGAAGGACCGGGTCCTCCAAGGGGAGGATACAGCAGGGCAGGAGCCCTGTGGTTGCCGCCGTCCGCCCCGCCGCCTCCACTGATGGTACTGTTGGGGCTCCGAGGACGTAGCCCTTGGAGGGGGGGCTCTGTCAGGATTGCCTGCAGCTGGGCTCCACACCGGAATGCAATCCTGACGCCCCATAAATGCCGGAAGTTTTCGCCCGTTCGGGGTCGCTGGCATTTTCGTGAACTTCAGTTGGTAACACTGCTTATAATTTGAGTTCTGGCAATCGCCACACGCCTACGGGTTAGTTTTAGTTCTTGATTTATGTTAAACTGTTTTCGGCCACCGCGCCATTGTTTCTTTGTATTTGTTTGTTTATGAATAATAATAAAACCCCGTTCCCAGTATGTCAGACCTCTGCGCTTCCTTCCCCCGTAAGTCCGTAGTCGTGACAGTTGGAAATGAATGCCTTTTTTTTTTTTTATCCGATTCTACGATTAATCAAAAAATAATAATCGACAGATTAATCGATTATTAAAATAATTGTTAGTTGCCGCCCTAATTCAATTACTTAAATGTCAATTACATGAGCTACACATTTCTGTATTTGTGGTCATGTACATACTTCAGCAGTGGAGCTTCGCCATCTAAAGACACAAATGATTGCAGTTAAGAAAAGTTGACACTACATCTAAAGAAATGGCATTTACCTGTTATCCAGAGCAATGAAATGTTACAGGGACCCCTGGAGACACTCAGGGTTCAAGTGGCTTGCTTAAGTGACAGCCGTACCTTCGTCTGCGGAGACTGTGTTGGGGTGCAGGCCGGGACTGGTAAGGTGCAGCTGGCCTGAAGATATGAGCAAATACATTGACGACACCATAAAATAAAATTACCAACTGCTAATCACAAAACAAGAAAACCTTTACAATTTCTAATTTATATACCTGCTGGGTCCCATCAGTTGGCCAACTCTGAGGGTCTGGCAAATCCAGCCGACGCCATCTCCTCTTGGCAGCCTCAGAGCGACCCCCCCTTCCGTGGCATTGTCTCAAAGCAGCAAATTATAAAGTCACTCGAAAAACTGGATGGAGAGCATGGATGGAGTTTTTAAAATGATTGTGCTCACTGAAATGTTTGCAATGTATGCAAACCACAGCGGCTCTCGCAAAACCAAAACAGACGTTATTAGCATTATAGAACATTATTTAACAAAATGTACAAAATGGAGAAGGTGAGCAGCATACATGTTTGCAGCACCCATGCTATTTTAATATGATAACAATATTTACTTTCAAATGAACGTTTATCGCATGACACAGTTCACATTTTGTTAGCAAGTGCCCGGAATTGTTGAAAGTTCTCTCACAGCATTTGCTAATAGTAGTTAGTAATGACGACAGTTTCGCTAATAATTTTTCATGTCACTATCACCGTTTAGACATACCTGGTGTTTGTTAAGTTTATAAAACCAATGATGGGCCAAACATTACTATTTATGTGTGCACATTTCTGTAATTAGTCAAGGTTATCATAGATTAGCAGGGCTAACCGTTAGCGGTTATTAAATAACTTCAATTCAAACGGTCCATTAAAAAAATCCAGCGGATATCCTAGTTACAACATGACTGAGCTAGTGTTTATTGTCGCAACGTGTATTTTTCCATGTGTTTCATGGTTAACATGTAAGTGTTTTGCTGCATATGTAGTGCCCTCAGTTCGATGTAAGTGATTTGAGAAGAAAGATAACAGGGATGTGGTATACAGCAAGTGTATTTTCGTTTCATCATATGTTCAATATAATATGTTATTTCTTGTTTAAACTGTACAATGGTATGCAGAGTTTATTTTGTGCTGTCTTATCATAGAGTGGGATAGAGAACATGTGACAGGAAGAGTCGGAGAGAAGAGACAGGAGACAACGTGGTGGCGCCAGTTTTTTTCTTAGTTTTTACCCGCAATTTAGTTAGCGAATTTACACGTTTTGAGTTAAGAGAGCAAGTGCATGCACATGTATATATGTTTTATTCATTCGAGAGTTAAAATATTTTCATGCATGAGGGTGCATTGTGCACCCTCCTGAAGGCTACGACTGTGTGATCGCCTGGGGTCATGTCGAGCCAGGTAGGATCCCAGAGTTCCATGTCCGCCACTTCTACACTGGAGGTCAAGTCATGGAAGCTTTCCCTGCTCGTGCAAAGGACTTGAAAGATTTAGACCTAGGAGTAGACCCGCTCCCAGTTCAGAGAAGCTTAGGACTCTGTTGGAACCTACAATCTGACAGCTTCACTTACCATGTATCAAGAGAGACCAAACCATTCACACGTAGGGGCGTGTTGTCAACAGAGGTTTTCCGACTTTCTGGAAAAATAGCAATTGCTATACAGGTCAGAAGTGCACGGACTTGTGTTGCAACTCTGCACGTGGCAGAGACCGGGAAACCAGCGGGACGCGGGACGGCCCGGTGCTGCGGAGACCATGGACCACGCGAGGAGCGTCACGGGTACATTAAGAACTGCACCGACGAAGGGTTTATTCTGCAGCCGGCAGAAGTGCAGCGGATCGTGGGTACAGTACTGGAGGAAGTTGTGAGTAGACTCAACACACATATTGTCCACCAGTTTGAGCTTCACCAAGCGCGCCAACGTAAAAGGTACCTAGACTGTGAACATTTAATACCCGGGTATTTAATTTTATTTGTGTTATTGTTTTAATGTTTATGTGGTGTGGGTTTTTCCCCGGTATAATTGTTGGGGATGGAAATAAATGTTCAGTTGTGATATATAGTTCCATTGTACCTGTGATTTCATGTGTTGTTATGGTATAGGAGCTGGGACCAAAGATATAAGGTTACATGGGAAGTGAATTATAAATTAGTGCAAGGGAGGTTAATTGCATACAGCAGTAGTGCATTCCAACATGCTAGCCTGAGCCTCTTCGACACTGTGCGAGATCATAACCCTAGACAAAATTAAATGTGCTTTGTAACTTACACTTAAACTACATACATAGGTGAATCTGGTGGTGGGTTCTCTAAATTCTGGTCATTGTAAAAACAAGTTTAGTGGGAGTGTTACACCGGTAATTTACTTCCTTTGTATCTATTTATTTGCAGTGTTTCTTTTATTGAGATTACCGGTAATCACGTTATCTACTACCGTTTGTTTGACATGAAATTCAAACTGAAATTCTTATTGTTGGTTGCCTTTGTGTAATTTCTCCTTTTTCTTTTCTTTTCTTTCCAGGTCATCAGAGGGTGAGGCTACCCTCCTGTTCAGTGCCAGGCTAAGAGTAAGGGGAAATAGATTAGGTATGTGACTAGTTAACATGCACCACAATGTTCAACTGTAAATTCGTTGGCTGTGAGCATGTGTCTGAGAATGTGTGTGACTATGTTCAGCACACAAAACTGCACAGCAATGCCCCCAATTATCACTACCAGTGTGGGGTGCCTAACTGCTCACGTTTTGAGTTTTTTTTGCAGCGGTAGTTGTCAAGCTCAGTTTTGAGTAGCCTTGTTCTTTTTGTAATTTTTCAAGACAACTTTGCACTACAAGATTTTTACACAATGCTGTTGTGTGTGGACTCATTATGTTTGAGATTGAGAGGAGCGCCTGACCCGTTTACGACATTCCTTCATCGCTCTCTCCCTTGCTCTCTTATCTTGCCATTAAGGCCTCATTCCCATCCTGTCCATTATTGTTATTGTGACACAGCTATGTGAATAGTTGTGAGACAGGTAGTTGAATTGCAAGTTTGCACAATTTCTCTGCATTTTGTGTATGTGTACTGTAATGTACCTGTACATTGAAAAATATTTATTTTTTAATAAATATGCCATTGGGCTAACATTGACTTTACCTCAGAGTTGTTTGTTGGGGGGAGGGGGTTAATTGTACAATGATTGTAAATTCACAGTAAATGGAAGCTTCATCTGCATTACTTTTACAGTAAGTTACTGGACAATTTTAGCATGACTTCCACAGTGTACATTGTAAATTCACAGTAAATTATTGTCAAATTGTACATTACTTTCACAGTACACACTGTAAAAGTACAGGGCCTTGTTGTAATGATGTACAGCAAAAGGTTGTAATTCCCCAGTAATGTACTGTAATATCACAGTAATTGCTTTGTCATTGAAGCTGTGGAGTTACAATATAAAGTTGTGCTTTTACAACAATGCATTGTAATATCACAGATATAAAATTACAGTAAATTGCTGTGAGTATATTTCACAGTATATTGCTGTAATCCTTACTGTGAAAGTCATGCAAAATTTATCCAATTATTTACTGTAAATTCACAACGAAAAATTTTACAGTGCAGTACTGGAGGTGCACACAAACATTCACATATGAAACTGACAAGCATGCATTTATACTACTGAAAACTCGCATACACACATATGAAACGCTCACACAGATACAGGTGAAAAGGACGCACACACATACTACTGAGTTTTCAGTAGTATAAATGCATGCTTGTCAGTTGTGAATGTGCGTGTGTTTCACATGTGTTTGTGTAACAAAAGTCTGAAATATTTCCTAAACGGCCCCTCATAAATATACAGTGACATTTCATAGGTTTTTCATTACTGTTCACACAGCACTCCATATTCACAGAAAAACACAGGATTTCTGCAGATTTATTAATACATCTAATACAGCCATGAGTCCTTCACACCTGGCTTTGGGGATCCCCTGCCATGCGGGTCATAGCGAAACATGTACACTGGCAAGCTATATATCAAAAACTACATCTCCATTGTGTGATGTGTGCTATTACTTTTCTAGGCGATCTGAAGAGACAGAACAGAAACAGAAGCAGCGGCAGACGGTGGCACTGTACGGCCGATACTGAAAACGTGGTAATAGTTGTATATTGGTGCTACAGTGGCCCGGTACCCTAACTAGGACAGCCTAACTAGGGTGAATTTAACTTTGTCTGTGTCTAACAGGGGGACTCTGTAATAAACTGGACTTTTTATGAGTTTCTAGAACTTTAACAAAAAAGCCAGAGAAAACAGATTTGAGATTGGATTTAAGGTTTTGAGATTGGATTTAAACACTGAGACTGTGTCTGAGTCCCGGACACTGACAGGCAAGCCATTCCAAAACTCCAGAGCTCTATAGGAGAAGGATCTGCTCCCAGCTGTGACCTTCTGTACTTTTGATACCAGTAGTGACCCCGCACCCAATGATCGAAGTACTGATTTCAGTCCAAATCTCTAAAAAAATCTTAAATCAAGATACATTTACTAGACACATGAAATAGCATAAGAAATGATGTCTTGTTTTCCAATAAAACATCTCAAAATTAAGTGATTGTTTGTTTAAAACAAGCAAAATTATCTGCCAATGGGGTAAGAAAACTAATTTTAATGAGATATAATCTCAAACAGAAGTTTTAAGCATCACTTAATTTTCTTATGCCATTTTTCTTCAGGGACACAATAGGCGAGTCGTCCACGCGGAGACGCAGAGAACAGTCCGAACGCTGTTTCATCCAACCTCCACACCTGTAGGTGGCGCTGTAAGTCCCCGTCTAGTTCTCCTCCGCGGCGAGTTAAACACCAGCATCAGGGATATTACGCTCCTCACTTCAAAACGGAACAAAAGTAGGATTCTGTAGCGACTTACCCTGCTGCTGAACCCCCTTCTTCCTCCTCAAACACTCCAACATGTTTGCGTTTCAGGTGCTGGGTCATTGCCGTGGTGCTCCCGTGCCGTGCCAAGTCGCTCTTGCATATTTTCGCTCGTTTTTTTTTTTTTTTTGCTCCGCGCTGTCTATGAGGCGCCAAACTCTGCTAGCAAGTGTGTTCACTCCGCTCCGCGCTCAAATAAATTTTTTTTTTAATAATCAAATGTCTCCGTGTCGTGCAACATAACGAATCGATTAGGAAATTCGTTGCCAACTCTTTTAGTAATCGATTTTTATTGATTCGTTGTTGCAGTTCTAATTTAGAGCTTTATAGGTCAAAAGTAGGATTTTGTAGTCTGTCCTAAATTCGATGGGTAACCAGTGCAGTGATTGTAAGACTGGGGTGATGTGGTCAAATTTCTTAGTTCTAGTTAGAACTCTGGCTGCAGCATTCTGTACTAGCTGGAGTTTACTCATGCACCTACTAGAGCATCCAGACAGTAATGCATTGCAGTAATCTAACCTTGATGTAATAAATGCATGGACCAACTTTTCTGCATCATGCATTGAAATGATATTTCTTATTTTTGCAATATTTCTAAGGTGAAAGAATGCTATCCTAGTGACATTATCTACGTGCGAATTGAATGAGAGACCTGCATCAATGATGACACCTAGATCCTTTACTTCAATACTTGGTGAAATAGAAAGTCTATCCGGGGTTATGGTGTAGTCAGCCAGCTTATGCCTGGCTGCTTGAGGCCCAAGTACAAGAGCTTCTGTCTTGTCAGGGTTTAACAGGAGAAAGTTGGTGAGCATCCACTGTCTAATGTCCTTCAGACAATTCTCTATTTTGTCAGCTGCTGCCTCTAATCTGGCATTGCTGTCAGATACAGCTGTGTGTCGTCAGCGTAGCAATGAAAGCTAATACCGTGTTTGCGGATGACGTCACCTAAAGGTAACATGTATAGAGAAAAAAGTAATGGACCTAGGACAGAACTTTGTGGAACACCAAACTCTACTTTACTATATGAAGACAAAACACCATTGATGTCCAGAAACTGATATCGGAATGTTGGATATCGATCTATAATTTGAAAGCTGACTGCGATCAAGATCCGGCTTTTTACTCAGGGGTCTAATGACTGCTACCTTGAACGAACTTGTACGTGACCGGTGCTAAGTGACGAGCTAACAATTTTGAGGATAGAATTTATAATATCGGGTGCTATTTGCTTAAGGAACATTGTTGGAATCGGATCCAAAGCACAAGTACATTGATTTGACGACAAGATTAATTTAATTAATTCATGCTCTTTAATAAGGTTGAAGCGTTCTAATCGGTGGTCATTTGAATATTATTTTCCATAGAAATATCAGTGGAGCTATTTGTTGTGCTTTTAATCTTATCTCTATTTGTGACTATTTTAATATTAAAGAAATTCATAAAATCGTTGCTACTATGATGATATTGAGTAGTAGTATCCGTTTCTGTCTTATTCCTGGTTAGATTGGCTATAGTGTTAAACAGGAATCCGGGATTATTTTTGATCTTGTCTATTAACGAGGAGAGATACATTGATCGAGCTGCGCTAAGAGCCGTGTTATAGTTAAGTAGGCTCTCCTTCCACGCTATTCGAAATACGTTTAATTTACTTTACTTAATTTATTTACTTTACTTAATTTGCGTTCTAATTTTCAGGCGGTCTTCTTAAGCGAGTGTGTGTGATCATTATACCAAGGAATTAAGTTATTATCTCTTACTATCTTCCTTTTGAGGGGAGCGACTTTATCTAACGTTCTACGCAGTGTTAATTCTAGACATTTGGTCGCTTGGTCGAGTTCAGTGGGGTCTGACGGTGAGTTTATCAGCGTTGATAAATCTGGTAAGGTATTAATAAACCTCTGTGCCGTACTTGATGTAATTGTCCATTTGTCTCCATAACGAGGGGGGTTGAGTTTATTGTGTCTGAGACATATTTTAGAAGCGATGAGGAAATGATATGAGATCATTTCAGATTGCGGAAGAGTAACTATATCTTCTATATTTAAACCGAAGGTCAGTACGAGATTGAGCGTGTGACCACCTTCATGAGTAGGTCCTGTTATATGTTGGTTAACTCCAACTGAGTCTAATAAAGACAGGAATGCGGTTCTTAGTGAGTCTTCTGATTTATCACAGTGGATGTTAAAGTCGCCGACAATTAGGGCTTTATCCACAGATACAACTAAGTTGGAGACAAAATCTGTAAATTCACTAAGAAAGTCAGAATAAGGTCCAGGGGGTCTGTAAATAATAATCAATGGAATGAACTTATGATTTTTATTTTGTGAGACTACATGAGTTATGTTGGTCTAGAGTTAAATCCATGTCCAGGTTTATGAGTAATACCGAGGGTTGTAAATTACTGCCTCTTTCAGTTAAGCGAGGTTGGTGTACATAGCTGTATCCAGGAGGACTAGACACGTTTAATGCTATTTCGGTCAGGCACAGGACATGAAACCCCTGATCTGTAATAATTTCATTGACAATGAGCGTTTTAGGTGTAAGGGATCTAACATTTCATAATCCTATTCTAATATCAGGGGTGCTGGTTGTACGTTCAGTAGGAATGATAGTAACGGGTAGTAAGTTCCCGAAACAGACACCCCGTCCAGCCCGTGGAACAGACACAGTGTCAGCATATTTATGAGTTTTATTAATGTTTCTTGTATAATCTCTTGTTTTAATAGAGCGAGGTAAAGACACCGTGTCAATATTGTACACGCTGGGTGGCGACTCTACGCAAATGGCAGATACTCGGTTTAGCCGGTCTGTCTGCTGCCTGGTCTCAGCTCTGGCGAGTCAGTTTTGTTTTTTGGTTCTAAGACTATGAGCCAAGTTTTTAGACAACTGAGTGCCGCCCGCCCACACAGGACACACAAGACAAACTGCCGCAACAATCCCAAAAAATCTAAATAATATTTCTGAGAATAAATACCATAGCGAGTGGGGCGTTTTGTGGGGCGTCGGTGTCACATGGTGCCGCTCCGTGCTGCGGTATCTCCACCTCTCCGGAGGTGGGGCCAGGAATGGATTATGGGTCAAGTGTGGGCCCCTTGGCAAAACGTTCGCGAACGTTAAAACTTCGTAGCTACAGTTAATGTTGTCGTTATCTGTGTGATCCTTTTGTCTAGCAACTGTCTACTACAGCATGCTGTCTGCTGTTCTAGCATCATGAGATAACCATCAGACAGAAGTCAGAAAATATTAGAACTTGTCCAGTTTTAATCAACAATGCAAACTGATCATGCAGTTTGAATGTCATACAATTCATGCTCTAAATCAAAGTACTTTTGCTAATCATCCCATTTCTATTCAGCAGCCTGATCATTACCATGGGAATAAATAGGTCTCTGCCCATGATTTTACACATTGCAAGTTCTCCAATGTGAAAAAAGCTGTTTGCGTTGCAAATTGTTTTGGGCTAGGGGCCCCACGGGCCCCCTGCACCCCAAGGGCCCCTGGGCAACCATCCCTGCATCCTCCATGCCAATACGAGGTCTATAAGCAAACTGCGGGGGGGTCCATCCACGGCTCCAGTCAGACGCAGCTGTTTCAGGATGAGTCTCTCCATCGTCTTCATTACGTGTGAAGTCAGGGCCACTGGCCTGTAGTCACCAGGGGACGACGGGTTGGTCTTTTTGGGTACAGGAACTAAGCATGATGTCTTAGTACTTTAGTAAGTATTTTAATTGAAAGTATTAAATAGGCACTCTGAACATGTTCATACAGAGAAACTGTAAACCCTTCAAACAACCGCGATCAACAACGTTCTTCAGTAAATATATTATTAATCCTGTATAATCGAACATTCAAGGATTCAGGAGTAGGCGAACAATTTCAACAGGAATAAAGTACACTTATATTGTAATAAGCAATTACATTCTGGATTTTAGGGGAAAGGAAGGTGCATGAGTGACTAGTAAGATCTTCTTTGGAAGCGAGATCAGCCTCGTGAGGACACGGTGCCTTCAGAGCTTGAGCTTGAGCAGGTAGCGCATGCGGCACTGGCTCTCCTTGTAGATCAGATACTCGCTGTTGGTGAAGCTGCTGCCTTCGTACTGGGGCTGCCGGATGGCATGACCTTGGGGCACGGCCACCTGTTTGCCATCCAGCGTGATGAAGATGTCCTCGGAGGGGTCTGGAATAGAGCGCAGCAAATTCAAAACTGCTCCAGTGTAGGAGTGGCGGACATGGAACTCTGGGATCCTACCTGGCTCGACATGACCCCGGGCGATCACACAGTCGTAGCCTTCAGGAGGTGTGGTCAGCGAACTGTCGTCGCTGGTGATGGTGAACTCCTTCCCCAGGGCCACCTCATTGAGAAACATCACTCCAAAGCCCATGGCTGCAGAGACTGTGGACACTTTTTGTAAATGTACGTCATTTTTACGTCATTATGTGGGTTCTTCTACACTCCACAAGTTACCGTAAGAGGCAGACTTGACGTTCTCCGAGGCGAAGTAGATGCCTCTGCCCACTCGTCCTCCAGAGTGTGGCATGATCCGAAGGCCACTCTTCAGGATGGCGGCCACCACGGCCACGTTGGTACCGTGCCACAGCAGCCGCCGATTCTCCAGATGGTCGTTCTCGCCGAAACGCTCCTCCTGAAACAGACGTCCACCACGTATGATCTTACGCTGTGGTCTGACATTCCCAAGTGTCCAGGAAGTATAAGGAGGTGAGCTGGTGGCGTATAGAACAGGTTCTGATCACCTCAGTTTCTCTGTCAACGGTCCAAACGTCCACGATTTTTGGTTTTCTATTCGGGGACGCTGTGACATCCAGGTATTTCTTAATGATCTTAAATGAAAATAAGAGTAATTCACGTCACGTGATATTATAGGCACATACAATCAAACCATCTTCAGCTTGTGATGAGCACACCTTGAATTCCTCGGAATCTTTTCCCAACAGGCTGAGCCCGCAGTTGAGCGACTGGTAGTCCTTGTCGCACGGATGGGGAACGGCCTCCACCTCTTTGGGTTTATGAGCCTCGGCTTGCAGAGTCTGTGCCAGTTCGATATCTGCGAGGACCTGGAGGCGGAAGAGAACTAGATGCAGTATTTGTCCAGTAGAGGACCGACGATAAACCAGGCGTCGCCACCACACCGAGCACAAAATTGACAAAATCGAGCCCGGCAGTCGGGAAAGATGCAACGTGGAGCCGCAACTTCTCTTTCCAGCGGGAGGCAGCCTCCTGTAAGAGAAGGTAAAGAGCTGAGCTGCTCTGACCAAGATCTAAAAGATTTTTTATCCAGATACAGTGAATGCAATGTGCAAGTGGGTAAAAGTAGCTCACGGTGGATAAAAGGTTGGAGACCCCGGCCATAAACAGTGGCTTCATTCCATGGGAAAAAATATTCCATAAACCAGTTGTCTGCATTAGAGTTCCATCACGTAACAAATAAGAAATCTTGGTACCACCTTACCAATAGCATGTCCTTTTTCTGCTCTATGATCGTGCCATCATCGATGACCGGCGGCCGAGCGCGGCCGAAGTTATGTGGGATGATGGTGAAGAAGCGAGAGGAGAGCTCCTCCAGGTCATGGCGTCTGGAGCCGCTCTTCACGGCTGCCTCTATCTCCTCCAGCACCTCGAAGCCCTTGGCGATCTGAGCCTTGCTTAGCTTCCCCAGGGGCATCTTCTTGATGTCTGTGAAGAATAATTCAAACGTCTGCATGAAGGTCCGAATCACAAAGTCTGAGTTTGACGCCTTTTAGGTGACCAAAACTGGACATGAAGTTAAAAAAAGAAGGCACAAAGGCTACAGTGTCTCCACCTGAGAGGCTGGACCAAAAGGTCCAATCAGAGACCTTTCCATTACCATTCACCATGTTCCCAGATGGCACACGTTCACTTCTCACACCCACCCAAGTTCATGGCCTCCATGGCATCGTTGAACATTTGTTTGCTGAAGATCAGCTCGATCAGCTTCTGCGTGGAACCGTCCAACGTGCACGGGAGGACGTTTTTGGTCGCCTTCATCTCAGGCCCATCGACAGTTTCCACCTGAGAAGCACACGACTAGAAATGCTGGACGAAGACAACTGGGGCTGGACCAAAACCGCAGCCTTTACCTTCACCTCAGCCTCGTCGTCCCCGTCCACCTCGATCAGGGTGTACTTGCCGGAGTGAGACACGAAGCTCTTGCGGTCCTCCCAGCTGTTCTTCGTTTTCTCCCTGAATTTCTTCTGGAACTCTCTGGTGGCCTGATCCATGGCGGAGTAGGGGCCGAGCAGTTTGCTCTGACCCGTCTCACCCTGGGAAAGAAGAGAGGAACTAGCAATCCACGGTTCAAGCTCGCGTGGACCCTCACCAGCCCAGAACTTACCACTCGTCCCCACCTCGTCCAGCAGTAGAAGCCGTTCCCTGATTTTAAAACCTGAATGACGTAGAACTTGTTGTTGTTACTCCCGATGTTGGTCTGGTTCAGCATGCAGTCATAGTCCTCGTGAACCTGCAATGCCACAAAATGGAGGAACTGAGGGGTCTGCTGTGACACTGGTGGACCTGGAGTGACTGCGCCCACCTCAGCTGAGATCTGGACGCAGTGGACGTCCACCTTCCTCTGGCCCTTTTCCTGCGGAGTGGACGCCTTCAGGGCTTCTCGGGCGCTTTGGTAGGCGTCCTTTGGCGGTTCGGGCTCCTGCTTGACCTTCTTGCCACCAGCTTTAGTGAATGAAGCTGCTCTCCTTTTGGGTGCCATTTTTTACCTCCTGAATACTGGTTTTACAGTGTTAAAAAAACAGCCATTTTGGTTAAATTAGTAATTTTTTTAAGTTATTAAAATAAGAAGAACACTTTCATGTGTTATATATATATATATATCACCAGAAGTGAGAAAGTGTAAAGTGAAAGTGATGTGTTCGTCATAAAAAAACTGCCATTTTGGTTAGTAACTTTTTAAGTAATTTAAATAAGAATGTGTTATATACAGTACAGGCAAAAAGTTTGGAGACACCTTCTCATTCAACGTGTTTTCGTTATTTTCATGACCATTTACGTTGGTAGATTCTCACTGAAGGCATGAAAACTATGAATGAACACATGTGGAGTTATGTACTTAACAAAAAGTGGAGACCTGACCTCCACAGTCACCAGACCTGAACCCAATCCAGATGGTTTGGGGTGAGCTGGACCAACAAGTGCTAAACACCTCTGGGAACTCCTTCAAGACTGTTGGAGAAGCATTTCAGGTGACGACCTCTTGAAGCTCATCGAGAGAATGCCAAGAGTGTGCAAAGCAGTAATCAGAGCAAAGAAACTAGAATATAAAACATGTTTTCACTTATTTCACCTTTTTTTGTTAAGTATAGAACTCCACATGTGTTCATTCATAGTTTTGATGCCTTCAGTGAAAATCTACCAACGTAAATGGTCATGAAGATAAAGAAAACACGTTGAATGAGAAGGTGTCCAGACTTTTGGCCTGAACTGTACATCATCAGAAGAGAGAAAGTGAAAGTGACGTGATTGTCATTAGGAAAAAAATGGCATTTTGGTTAAATTAGTAACTTTTTAAGAAATTAAAATAAGACTTTCATGTGTTATATATATCACCAGAAGAGCGAAAGTGTAAGTAAGTGAAGAGACGCTGCAGTACGGTGACACGGTGAAACGTGTCCTCTGTATTTAACCATCACCCTTGGTCACAGTGGGCACCATGACAGGGGAGTGCCCGGTGGCACCTCGTCGGATCGGGATTCGAACCCGGAACCTTCCGATTATGGGGCCGCGTCCATAACCGCCAGGCCACCGCTGGCCCTGTCTGGAGTGAAATAAAAGGCTTGACTGCGCGGTTTCTGCCGTGTACCTGCTGTAAAAACTCGTTCCGCTTCGTTCCTGCCCAGCGTCCTCTCGACCC
This sequence comes from Denticeps clupeoides, assembly GCF_900700375.1. Taxonomy (NCBI): domain Eukaryota; kingdom Metazoa; phylum Chordata; class Actinopteri; order Clupeiformes; family Denticipitidae; genus Denticeps; species Denticeps clupeoides. The sequence goes on along the minus strand of NC_041718.1, from coordinate 21,034,492 downwards.
CACAGATTATTACCCTACAGATGGAATAATAATGTCCGCGCCGGCAGGACAGTTCCCCTTCCGGCGGGATCCGCCCTCCCGCTGTCAGAATAAAAGGCTCCACTTGGACAGAAGACGTTCACTCAGGGGGTTCCCTCAACACATTTCAAAAGATTTGGGGTCCTTTTCCCGATCTGGTTACGAGTAAGAATTTCCCTTCTGCTCCTGGGTGATGCAGATCATGTCATTATTTCCATTTGTTTGGTTTTGTTTTGTTTTTCATATATTTGTTTGTTTGTTTGTTTGTATAGGTTGATTGTTTGGCGTTTTTATTGTGTGTTTCTAATATGTATATTTAGATATATTTTTCTTTTCCATTTGTTTGGTTTTGTTTTTTATATATTTATTTGCTTGTTTGTTTGTATAGGTTGATTATGGGGCGAATGTAAGCTGTTTTTTTGTATTTGTATTTTGTATATGTATTTTTCTTTTCCTTTTGTTTGGCTTTTTAATTTTTTTTTTTAATAGATTTATTTATCTATTTATTTATTTTTCTATTTATATATATTAAATAAATACAGATCTCAAAACTGTTACTGGTTCCATCAAGCAGAAGGCAGTTTTTTAATTAACATTTTTATTTTCTTTCAAGTTTAAAGAATCGTACAAAAAAAATCTATATTTTATTTCTTCCATCTGTAATTTAGTTTACTGTCCAGTTATTACCTGTCCCACAAATTCCCATTCACTTCACTGGCAGGTTTGTTCCTTCTGAGTTTTAATAATTATATATCATGAGTTTTATTGTCATTTCAGATACATGCATGTTAGACAGAACAACCTGGTGCAACGTACAAAAACTGGGGACACAGGCAGTGCAAAAATAACAGAATAACAATACAGACGGATGGAGACATGTTCTGAACATGAGAGGTAGAACATGTCTTTATCAGTCCAGGGTGGAAAGTCCCTGAGTTTTTGGGTGTCTGATGGTCTGTGGGACGAAGCTGTTGCAGAGTCTGGCAGTGAGGGCCCGAACGCTTTGGTACCTTTTTCGGGGTGGTAGGAGGGAGAAGAGTGCATGTGAGGGGTGTGTAGTGTCCTTCACAATGCTGGTGGCTTTCCTGATGCAGCGTGTGTGGTAAATGTCCACTATGGAGGGACGAGACACTCCGATGATCTTCTCAGTTGTCCTCATCACCCGCTGTAGGGTCTTGCGGTCTAATACGGTGCAGTTCCCAAACCAGGCAGTGGTGCAGATGGTCAGAATGCTCTCAATGGTCCCTCTATAGAAGGTGGTGAGGATGGGTGGTTGGAGATGGGCTTTCCTCAGCCTCCGCAGGAAGTAGAGACGCTGCTGGGCTTTCTTGGCTGTTGAGCTGGTGTTGAGATTCCTGGAGAAGTTCTCCTCTAGATGAACAAAGTGCCACGTGTTTCAGCAAAAAGAAAGTTGCTGCTCTAAAAAGTAAGAAGTGTCACCTTCATCCTAGAAAATGACCAGGCATCTCCACAGCTTATTACTTTTACATTTACGGCATTTCCCAGACGCCCTTATCCAGAGTGACGGGGACAGTCCCCCCTGGAGACACGATGGTAGAAAGTGGGGTTTGAACTTCATTCTGTTCATGGTGACACAGTGATTCAAGGCTACCTTGATCAAGGGGACCTCGGGATTCGAACCCACAACCTTCTGATTACGGGTTCGTTACCCGCTTGGCCACCACTTTTACTTCAGTTAACCCCAGAGTCCGGCTGGTCATCATCACTTTGTCCTATCAGAGTAGGTTTAGAGTAGGCCTGATAGAAAATCTCCCACTGCGCGCTGGTGTCCAGTAGGGGGCGCCACTCAGCTAGTTTTCCATCCTTCACATCCAGACAGAGTGGATTTAAAAAAAAATAGTTTAAAGTGTCTAAGATGAGTCCTTATGGCCAGATATCGATTCATCACGATTCATCACTGAAGTATAATACCATGACAGAGTAGTAAGTTTTAGAACCTTTAAAAAAAAATATTGCCTGTACATGTCTAATTCCTAGCGGTTAAGGAAGCGGCCCTGTAATCAGAAGGTTGCTGGTTCGAATCCTGATCTGCCAAGGTGCCACTGAGGTGCCACTGAGCAAAGCACCGTCCCCACACACTGCTCCCCGGGCGCCTGTCATGGCTGCCCACTGCTCACTCAGGGTGATGGGTTAAATGCAGAGGACAAATTTCACTGTGTGCACTGTGTGCTGTGCTGCTGTGTATCACGTGTGACAATCACTTCACTTAAATGTAAACTGATGACCCTTCAGACTCACCTTATGCAATAATAATAATAATAATAATAATAATAATAATGAATGCACACATACATATTATAACATGTTACTATTATCATTGTTGTTATTAATGTTGTGTACATATTACATTATGTACATTTTGGTCAACATGGATACTTTGTCTATCTATCTATCTATCTATCTATCTATCTATCTATCTATCTATCTATCTATCTATCTATCTATCTATCTATCTACCTTCAAGTCCATGTATTTTATTATCATAAATACAGAGTACAATGTAAAAAGCATAATTAATTTGAGCACCATTACAGACACACAGGACACACAAGACAAACTGGCGCAACAACACAAAAAAATCTAAATAATATTTCTGAGAATAAATACCATAGCGAGTGGTGCGTTTTGTGGGGCGTCGGTGTCACGTGGTGCCGCTCCGTGCTGCGGTATCTCCACCTCTCCGGAGGTGGAGCAGCTGATGCGGCGGACGGGACGGGACGGGCCGGGCCGGGACGGGGAGAGGATGGGGACAGGAGCTGGTCCTCTGGTGAAGAGGAGTCTCGGCCGCGGACTCGACTTTGGGCGTCGCGCCGCTTGCTTTTTCACTCCCGTATGATGAACTCGCTGCTTTTTGGGGATCCCTCGCCTGGCGGTATGATCGCAACTCTCCCGATCGGTTCCGTGTCCAGCGGCGGTTCGGGCGCGGTGACCAGCGCGCTGCGCAACGACCTGGGCTCCAACATCCACGTCCTGAAGACCCTGAACCTGCGCTTCCGCTGCTTCCTCGCCAAAGTCCACGAACTGGAGCGCAGGAACAAGCTGCTGGAGAAGCAGCTGCAGCAGGCGCTGGAGCAGAGCCGCTTCCAGGGCTTCTTCACCCGGGAGGTCGCGGTCCAGACGGACTCGTCGGAGCCCAGGCTCCCCGGCACCATCTGGAGCTTCACGCATGTCAGGAGGCACGGGGAGCGGCTGGAGACGGTGCACGGGCCCGGCGTGACCTGGACGCACCCCGACGGGGTCGGGGTTCAGATCGACACCATCACGCCCGAGGTCAGGGCCCTGTACAACGTGCTGGCCAAAGTGAAGCGAGAACGAGACGAGTACAAGAGGAAGTGAGTTCACATGCACACACACACACACACACGGTACCACATGGCTGGTTTATGGGGACGGGGGTCGGGGTTCAGATCACGCTGAGGTCAGGGTCCTGTACAATGTGCTGGCCAAAGTGAAGCGAGAACGAGACGAGTACAAGAGGAAGTGAGTTCACATGCACACACACACACACACACATGGCTGGTTTATGGTGACAGACTGACCAGCACACTGCACACTCGGACCTTCGGCCGCAGAATTTTTAATAGAACATGTAGCTTTAAAAGCTTGTCAAGGTGTCCCCCCCTACACCGTTTTAAAGCACTGCACCACTGGCACCAGGCCTGGGAGGTGTTACACACACACACACACACACACACACACATACACACACACACTTAAACAGCAGGCAGCAAGACAGAGAAGATCCTTGTTCCCAAGAATTGATTCAAGGTTCATTATGTGCTGGATATTCTTTATGCTGAAACCCGCCTGGGCCCGGTGTAGAACAGTGTTACGTACAAATTTCCTTATTGTTCTCCATCTGTGGAAGTTCTCATCTACATGTCAACATGAACATGTCAATTGTCACATTTTAATCCGGATTATTTTACGTGTTGCGATCGTCCTTGTTCCTGTTGGGAAGATGAATAAGTCGATTGGACGGTGCTGTATAGGCAGCGTCAGCCTGAGCAGGAACATCAGACCCTGTAGAAGAGTCCAGCTCAGAAGTCTGTAGAATTAAGTTGTTGAATTGGACTCAGTTGGTGGAACCTGCATGGTCTGGAGAACCCTCAAGCTCTTTTCTTCTCTATGGACGTGCCGCTGTCACCTCCGCCCAGACGTGACGTGGTTGTGACAGGCCACTGTCCTGAGGCTCCGTGTGTTGTGGGACAGGTCATCATGTGTGAAGGTCAGCAGACGGTCATGTGTGTCCTCACCGGACCAGAATCTCTCTGAGACTCCAGCTCCAGCCAGGGCTCTAGTCAGGGCAGAGGGCTGGGAATTCCATCCCAATTCACACGACAATCACAGCCAGCTCAACACAATCACGGCGTTCTGAAACGACACGGAAAGTGTCGGGAACCAGCATATTGATCATGTATGAAGTTGAAGAATTGCAGTAGATAATGTATAGCTGACCAAAACGACGTGCTAAAATAAACACATCTGAGATACGTACGCGCCGTGGCAACGCTTGGCGGTGGGCGTGTCTGTCATGCAGGGAGCACAGGAGCGTTACGAGCGTACCGCTATGTCGCTTTAACTTTAGTCTGAAGCATTGCAATTAATCGTGATTTATTTTCTAAATTTTCATGTATGGGCTCATCATTTTACGTTTAAACATATACATTCACGTGTACACATGCATTTTAATATTTCATATTTTTACATCGTTTTCATTTACACAAGCTTGTGACTGGAGACTTGTACCCCGGGCCAGATTTAATAAAGGTGTTTTATAATCCCAGATATTGAAAAGCCACAAATCACTTTTAATAGTTTGTGGTTTTGTCCTAAGCCGTAAATTAGATCTTCCCGTCTTTCATGCATTAGTTCCAGGGAATTATGGAATCACAATTAAGTTGTATAACATTTCTGTCTTCATTTCTTCCAACCGCACCTGACATTCAGCAGAATATAAGAATGAGGACAGTGTAGGTGGCTGTGCAACTCATTACAGACCCCGTTGGATTTGTCTGTCAGGGATTTTTGCTGCTGGCCTCAAGTTTCCTTCATTATTTACAAGTTTATGATGTTTATGTCCCTGGAATTCTCTCCTTAACCCCAGTGCATCTGTCTCAGTTCTTTGACGTAGTGTTAATTGTGAAATGCTGCATTCGTTGTTCTGCAAAGTTCTTGCCTTACTCCATCCCGAAATGAGGCAACACTAGTGACATATTTTGTATTTTGGGATTGGAGCTTTGGAATTCTGCACACTACTCAGACGTTGGCTCTCCTGTGTAACTCTGTCTGTGCCACAGTGTTAATTTAGATCCCTGGAATCTGTGACAGCCGCTAATCCCAACCTTCACCCAGTAAGTCTACTTAAGACCCACTGCGGTGAAGGCTTTGGATTACACTTTAAGGCCTGGATAAAGGGCACCATCAGCTTCAGGTGGGCACTAGATTCATTAACCCACAGCAGAAAACACCAACGTTGTTGTAACGTTGTTGTAACGTTGATGTTCTTCTTCTTCTATGGTTTTATTTACCAGACAATTCATCTAGACAACTCATGAATTGCTATAGCTGGAGATCAGACACAAGGAGGTGTTTACATCATTTTAGGCCGTTGGTTAATGTTCCTCCGAGTGGTTTCATTGTTTAACCCATTGGCCCCAATGTAGTTTTGGTTCCATTAAATTTTGAGAGCATTTTGAGAGGTTTGAGAGCATCTAGACTGAAAATTGGAGAAACCAGTAATATATTTTATCAACAACATGCGTTAACCAGATAAATATAGAAAGAAGAAGGCACGTTCACTCATTCACATCCAACCGTTTTACATGCAGTGAAATGTGGACATTGGTTTACTCATTTACTACCATAGAAGTTTGCTAGTAGTAACGTATATACGAGTAAGTAGTTTAGTAACTAAGTACTTTAGATTACTTACATATAATGTGAAATTACACGCCTTTATATTCATCACAGTTTATAAAAAAAATGGAAGTGGCGCAGGGAAAGGTCGACTCTGATTGGCTGTTTTTGTGTAGGGATTGAGTAAAGATGCCCGAACCCAATCGACTAATCGCGATCACATAATCGCTCTGTTCTAGCCACACAAGAAATTTTCAGGGAAATGCATCTAGCAAAATCTACTGAAAAACAAGCACACACTTAAAAAAAGGAACTGGCTTCTAATCAAATTTTGTCGAATTTAGTCGATTACTCGTTGAAATTGTCTGTGAAGATTCTCAGTCATCCGGGTGAATTTGTCTGAAAGTTGAGTCGTGGCAACTGGACTTTCTTTCTTTAAGGTAGAGACGTTTCATTCTGCATCCAGAGAACTTGAAAGAAAGACAGTCGTTGAAATTGTATATGGCTGCGCCGCATTATGTATTTTTTAAAGGTTCAGTTTCATTTTGTGAAGCCATTTTGCTTCCAGTACACAAATCAAACCAGGAATCCAGTTTCATTCCTGCAGGCCCCGGGTCTGGGACATTCACAGTCTCGTCGCCTCCAGCCTCCGGTTCCTCCGGTTCCTCCAGAGGACAGAGATTGATGGGCCGGCCGGGCTTCTGCCCACTCAGCTCATTGCGTGTGAGTCCAGGCTGTCCACCAGGCTGTGGCGCGGTGAAATACTGCAGTCGGCCCCGCAGCGTGCATACGTATTGATCTCCAGGAGGTCCGGAGTCTGCCTGCCGCAGACCGGGTGAGCCGGGGGCACCTGAGCCACACCAGGTGAATTATTGAACGGCAGCTGGATTTAGCTTTGCCGAGAGTGGGGATCAATGGATCCTGCTGCTTTAAAGATGAAAGGCCTAATTACCGCGCTGCAGCTCGTCGGCGTCCCGGGGGAAGTATACAGGCTGTCTGGTATGAAACCATAACTCTGAAGAGATTGCTCTGTGTTGGAAAGCGCACGGGCTGTATCATTTGCCCAAGCTGCTTCTTGATTGGCCGTATGAAAGGACATTAACGACTTGATTTGAGGACTTTTCTCAGGAGGCGTCGACACTCGGAATGTGGAACCTGGTCCATGGCGGGCTAATTTAACCTTTTTTTAAGTCCAAATTTAATAACTTGGGAAGTGAACCAACTGACCTACATTCACGTCCATTCATTTTCTCTGGTCTCAGTCCTGTCCAGAGTTCCAGTTCTCACTTTTTAGGTAGAACTAGCAGTAGAGACTGTTTAAAAAGTTTCTGTATTTGTAATTAATGACATTAAAGTAATGAATGAATTGCATACTAGTTTGTAGCACTGCTCTGCTCAACGAGCGTTGTTTTTGATGTTGGTGGCAGTTTGCATCCTCTGTCCCTGTAAGATGATGTCTTGTACATGAATTTCATTTTGAATTTGTGTAAATGCGAAGACACGAATTCGCGATTGTGGACGTTGTGTTCAGTATCATGTACGATGATATTAACGCCGGTAGTCCTGATTCTTGTTGACCTGGAGAAGAATCGGAGATGAGAGTAGAGGGTGACCCGTTGGTCTGGCGACCTGAATGGACTCACATGTTGGCCCTCAGTAGAGACTGGGAGATGCCATTTATATGCGCACTAGTTCATAGCTGGGCTTGGGACAAATGTTCCTATATATACCTGATTTTTACCTGGAAGAATGAAATAGATGTTAACTGCATGATTGTGAACATGCAAATGAGTCAGATGATTAAAGTGAAGTGACTATCACATGTGATACACAGCAGCAGAGCACAGGGTGCGCACAGTGTGCTGCATTTAACCCATCACCCTGAGTGAGCAGTGTGTGGGAAGGTGCTTTGCTCAGTGGCACCTCAGTGGCACCTTGGCGGGTCGGGATTCGAACCGGCAACCTTCTGATTACGGGGCCGCTTCCTTAACCGCTAGGGCCACCACAGTCCCCAACAAAATCGTTGTACAAGGATTTTAACTTTTATGTCACTATGAAAAGCTACAAAAAAAAAAAAGAAAAGAGCACGGTTTCATAAAAATGTTAGTTATTTGTGATAAATAAGTGCCCAGGGAGAGGACTTATGGGAATAAAAACCACATAAGATGGTGTGTAGGGAAATGGTATTCGCGTTTAAGTCGGTTCATTGCGGTTGAAACCTCGCACACCCAGTGCCCATCCCTTACCCTGTCCGAGCTTGTGTGGTGATGGGCATCTGATGGGCGTGGCCCTCGCCTGTGGAACTAACTACCTGCAAAGCCCTGTAATTTGTTGACTGGGCAATTTTCTCTGAAAAGGCATTATGAGCACATGATGGCAGTTGAACTTGTTGAACGTTCTTCTTTTTTTTCCGCAGCTCCTGCTTGTTTTTCGTATATCAGCGTAATTTGCTGGAAGTGAATCGCTGGGATTGAACACCGGTGTTCCGTTGCCCGGGGTGGGGTGGGCTTGGCTGGATGTGTGCAGAAGGGCGTGGCCCTTTGAACATTTGTACAGCGCTGATGGCCCCATTGTGATGGTGGCTTTGCGGAGGCGGGGGATTTCCGAGGCCCGAGATGAGGGTGGGGGAACCTGTGCCACGCTCGACACATGAGGGGATGAATGTCGGCCTGTGAATGGCGGGTTCCGGACTCATTTTTCATCCTTAATGGCTGTGTGCATGTGCATATGTGTGTGTGTGTGTGTGTGTGTGTGTGTGTGTGTGTGTGTGTGTGTGTGTGTGTGTGTGTGTGTGTGTGGCGTTTCGTATTGTGTTTTGCTCTGTTTGATCCTCACTTGTGGGCGCGCCTGGCCTTTCAAACAGAACCTGTTACAACAAGCCTGGAACCATGAAAAATGGATCAATTCATCACCATGTTAAGACCCTTTAATCCAGGGATGACTGGAAGATCAGGTTTCTGTGCAGAAGTTGGGTCAGGACCCCTCTGGGTGGTAGTAGCCTAGTGGGGTAACACACTTGTCTGTGAACCAGAAGACCCAGGTTCAAATCCCACTTACTACCATTGTGTCCCTGAGCAACGCACTTCACCCTGAGTGTCTCCAGGGGGGGACTGTCCCTGTAAATACTGATTGTAAGTCGCTCTGGATACGGGCGTCTGGTAAATGCTTCAAATGTAATGCTATAAAACAGGGAAAGAAACCCCTCTCCCACCCACATGCGTTTAGTCCATGGAACGGGTGGCTCCCTTGCTGTGGCTCCTCAGATAAGTGTTACTGATACACATCTGTGAGTGCCTGAGGTTCCGGCTATTTCCGCCGGCTCTATTTGGAGGGCTGTATTTATGGCTGTGGTCAGGAGGGCGAAGCATCCTGGCAATCGGCTGAATCATATGACAATTCGGACTGTCACACATGATACCACACTGCATGCTAGTTTGAATATGAATGGCATTAATCATTTATAATCAACATGATGACTTCTCTGTATAGAAATACTACTGAAAATATATGTTATTCAAGTACTACTCACTACTAAATGGAATAAAGATTATTGAAATGACCATTGAATCAAAAAGTAGATGCACAAGTATATGAATGGATCAAACTCAGAAAGCTCACATAATACAAATGGATAAAACTAACTGAAAAAGGACCCAAGAAAACAACTTTTATAGTGTAATGTGGCTTCTGCTTTGAACCAGATCTCAGGAACGTGGAGCCTGCAGTCAGAATGCATAGTTTTCTCATTAACATTAGCAGCCTAATGAGTAATCACACTCACATTTTCTTCAGCTCTACTAAATATTTGAATGTTGTTGGTTGCCTGAAGCTTCGCTGATAAATTACTGTGAGGGTGTGTGTGTGTGTGTGTGATAGAGAGAGTGTGTGTGTGTGTGTGTCTAGGGCCTTCAGGGTTATTGACTGGATGTTTTTCTGTGATCTATCACATCTACAGAGGGCCAATACCTGCAGGCTGTGAAGTGTTAATGAGGGGCGTGCACACACACACACACACACACACACACAAAACCTCTCACACACACCTCATTTACATTACATTCACACACCCTATCTCTCTCACATGCACACACTCACACAACCTCTCACGCACACCTCATTTACATTACATTCACTCGCTCTCTCTCTCTCACACACACACACACTGCATTGTGGGTGGGTTTTGCTCGCTGTTTTGTGTGATATTTATATTGTTGGTGTTATATTCCCGGACGCATATTTGCCTCATTTCCCCCCACCAAGTCCTCCGGAACCCAGCCAGTCCACATTTTTCTTATATTACTGGGTCATGTGGTCCAGTGCTGTGGACAGAAATCTGCTATCTGCTGTAATGATGAAATTCCTTTATAATGACATTAACTGCCACTTACGTTTGCTCATGCTGGTTATTCTCATTATTCCACTGGGTGCTGTTAGGGACCTGTTGCTATTTTAGTTTAGTTCACTTCTACACATAAATTTGGATCTCCGATGTACTAAATCATGAACTGTGAATTACTCAGTTTCAGTAGCGCAGGAGTTGATACGTTATGCTCCTTTCTTGGTCAAGTGGAGGCACATTGATTCTGCGTTCAATGACACCGTATCCCATGGCTTGAGAAAGACCCTTTTAAACCGCCTGTCTGTCTGTCTGTCATAAGTGACTGCACGTTGTAAGTTAAGCACATTGTAAGTCGCTCTGAATAAGGGCGTCTGCCAAATGCCGTAAATGTAAAATGTAATGCATATATGAGGGGCAGTGGTGGTCTAGAGGTTTAGGAAGGTTGCTGGTTCGAATCTGAGCAAAGCACCGTCCCCACACACTGCTCCCCGGGCGCCTGTCATGGCTGCCCACTGCTCACTCAGGGTGATGGGTTAAATGCAGACGGCAAATTTCACTGTGTGCACCGTGTGCTGTGCTGCTGTGTATCGCATGTGACAATCACTTCACTTTTTTTTTTTTTTATGGCTTTTATTGCGCATTAAAATATCCCCACTGGAATTCTAAGAGTAAAAGAGACATGAAAGCATCATGTCAGATGAACTTTATTTACACAATGAGAGGAAATGCGACATACATATACAGTAGGAATGGTGCAATTTTTATTTGCACCATTCCTACTGCATTGAGCCTGCTTTTAGGTCAAAAGAATTCCCCTCTGGATAAATCATGTTTTTTTTATTTTATGACAGTGTGGAACATTTTATTCTGTTGGTCTCAGACATGGTGGGCGTGGCCCTGGATACCCTGGGACAGGACTCTATAGAAGGAAAGGCCGTTTCGATTTGGCTTGTGCTAAACATGTCGCTGCACTCGGCCTGCGGGGGCACTAGCCGTGCGGTGGCCTCCGTTTCTCCAGTGGAGGAACGGCTGTGAGGCAGGCGGCCACGTGCAGGCAGATGTCTGTGGAATGACACGATCTGGTCTGGAGGTGTCCTGCTCTCTCTGTCCTTGTAAGGGGACCACGTTCTTGTCTAGCGAGTCAACAAACAGCGAAAGCTGCCCGGCAGTCCTTTTAAGCTGAGTTCGGGATGCTTGTCCCTTTCCTGCTTCTGGGGTTTTGTTGTTATTTCGGGCTTGATGACGATGACGATGGAATGTTGTCTGGCTTGTGTGGGAGACTGTTTTCTCCAGATGACCTGGATATGATTTGTTAAGACACATCAGTATTATAAAAATGTAAACACGGCACTCAAATGAATATTAACGAATAATAAACGACCCCATTGTAATGTGGAATATTATGAGCAGCGATGTAGGAAGTGATGGTCTGGGACGGTGAACCCGCGTGACCTCTGGTGAGCGGCGCCTCGCTCCGCCTGTCTGGGGTTTATCTCCCATGGCAACAGCGTGTCTGTTTTCAGAAGCTGGCGTGCTGCTGCTGAGACTCGGAATCACAGCTCGAATGCGGCGACTGCTCAGCAGGTTATTCCTGCTGCCCTCTCCGTGGTTCCCATAGAAACATGTTATGACCCCCTTAAATGAACCAAGTTCAATAAAACACATTACAGTGAAGAGATCCCAGAAGTGCTATTTCCACTTTCATTTTAAGCTTTATTGTTTTTAATTATTGCAAAACTACACACTCTGTTGTTATCGTTGTGACACACTCACTTTCATCACCACTTAGTCCTGTTACTCAGGGTCACGACTGTCATGGCCGCCCCCCGACACAGCAACCCGGGAGTGATCACACCAACAGCATGTTTCATTTACATTTACAGCATTTATCTTATCCAGAGCGACTTACAATCAGTAGTTACAGGGACAGTCCCCCCCTGGAGACACTCAGGGTTAAGTGTCTTGCTCAGGGACATGATGGTAGTAAGTGGGATTTGAACCTGGGTCTTCTGGTTTATAGGCGAGTGTGTTACCCCACTAATTTGGAGTCGCCAGTCCATGCACCAAACCCGGAGAACCTAGGATTCGATCTCACAAACCCTAACCTAGCAGTGGCCTAGCGGTTAAGGAAGCGGCCCCGTAATCAGAAGGTTCGAATCCCGATCTGCCAAGGTGCCACTGAGCAAAGCACCGTCCCCACACACTGCTCCCCGGGCGCCTGTCATGGTGCCCACTGCTCACCAAGGGTGATGGTTAAATGCAGTTTATTATCCTGCTTTTTTCTATATTTGTACCGTTAAATATATTTCATATTCTTGAGTGTAAAGTTAGAGCGATGTAGTGTTTACTTTTATTGATGCTCAGAATGCTTCTTTTTTATGAATTTATGAATTCTGCCGCTTTTATTTTGAAAGCAGTGATTTCCCTCACCCACCGGTTGGGGTAGAAAGGTGGGTGAATGTGCGGCCTGTCCTTGGATCGGGTGTCACATCCGTCTCCCGTTTTAGATGTGACGGAGGACGATCATCAGACCCGTCCAGCAAATTTGGTGAATTTGTTTTCTGCCTGTGACCTCTGGACGTCTGTGACTCTTCTGAGTTGCAGGTGGGAGGAGGAGCTGTCCAGACGAGAGCAGATGGAGTCCGTGGTGGAGACGCTGCAGGAGGTATCCTCACCTTCGCTCACACGCCTTCCTGAGCCAGGAGGTGAAAGATAATCCCCGAGGAGTCTAATCTTCCCGCCCAATGTGGGTCACGGAAGCTCCTCGGCTCCTGGGCCTACAGCCCACGAATTCACAGAGGTGGCACATGCTACTGCGTACTGAGCTTTGGGGTTCCGTCTGCCGTCCACAGCAGATCCTCCCACTCCGTGCTGATGCCGCCAAAAATCAATAAACGTCAGTATCTGTGCGGTTTTACAGTCAGCAAAAGGCGGCGGTCCCGGGAGGGCCCCGCGAAACGCTGACCTGTCGCATAAAACGCTGCACAGAATCCCTCTAACCGCCTATTTAGACCCTCTTGCGGCACCAATTCTCAACATACGTGCTGCGCTCTGATGATCAAGAGCCTTTTACAGTCCGATAGGGCAGGACTGGGAAGGAACAGGCCATATTACATGAAGAAAAATGATCGTGGTATTGATTTTACCATTTAATTAATGCTTGGAATTCTTTTTTTTTTTATTCTAGTGTCATATAAATCAGGATAATAACACCGAGGGGTATTTATTTCCTAAAACATGCGGATGACCTCATACATTGTGAACAAAATGTTATATTTTATTAAGAAAGGGACACTACGTGTTCATGGTTTAATTTTCGTTAAATAATAATCACACACGCTTTCATATTTTGTAGCTAATATCCTTGTGTGTGTGTTAGACTGCACAGGAATCGGAGGCGATTCAGGATGAACTCACGCAGAAGGTGGAGCGGTTGAAGGCGGAGCTGGTCATCTTCAAGAGCCTCATGAGCGACGTGAGTCTCTGCGTCCCACGGGGACGGGCGTTCGCTGGGTTCTCTAAAGCCAGATGGAACGTGATATCTAGCTCGCGTTCTCCCAGCTAACGGTGAAAGCCAGTGCAGTGGAACGGAGGTTCTGAACGGAGGTTCTGGACACGTCTGGGCTCTCAGCTCTCCTGTCCGAACCTGGACCAGCCATTCAGCGTCCCAGATATCGCAGGAAAGCCGACGTCCGGCCATATTTGGGTGCTTCTCCTGCCATGGAAATATAAATACTCTTGTGCTGACGTGTCTGAGCGAAGAGTAAAACGTGGCGGCGGTGGAGGCGTGTTCATCGCAGCCTTGTTCATCCTTACACACACACACACACACACACACACACACTGTCCCATTACTCTTTCAGCACTGCACCTGTAAGCAGTCACTATGGGCCCACTTTATTAGGAACGAGTAGACACTTGTGTTGGGACAGAAGACGTTTTTTGACCGACAGAGACACGAATGTCCCTCATTCCCACCCAACTGTGCTCTGTTACTCACCAAAGGGCATTTGGCGGCACGGCCACCGTCCCCAACCAGTAAAAAGCCACAGAAGGTTCCTGGATCTGAAAGTAAGCAACGTTCTGGCCTTGTGCACTTACCAGCTCCTAACCTGGCCTGTGTGTGATGTAATGAAGTCCAACCACAGGGTGCACTTTAAATATAATGCTTGTCAATTAACAATTTCTCCTGGCCTCAATTAACATTCCAAAAACGTTGAGCTGTTACATGCCGGGAAAACACGACTCAAATCGAGTTCTGCATCCGCTTGGTAGCAGATCCTGCCTCCATGCATGAGGTTCTGTGTGCAGATTAGCAGATTAAAGGGAAAGTAGGGACACTTTTAAATGAGGACAGGTCTCTGCAAATTCCCATTTGTCCTTTTCACTTTACAGTTCACTTTAAAAAGAGGTTTGCTCGCACTGAAAACTATTTGCATTTGCAAAATACTGAACAAAAATTCGTGTCAAGTGATCTGTGTTTGTATGCAATTTTTTTTTAGACTTGAACATACAAATCATTCTAGCCAATCACAAAACTGCAAGCGACAGTATACACAGTATACTGTGTATTGAAATAATGTATTACACAGACCCCCCCATAATGCAATCATAAAAGAAAAATATATATGTATATATACACTTTAACTAAAACTTAAATACTGTACAATATCTCTGTAGGAGAAAAGTAGAACTTTTCTGTACAATGAACAGGTTGAACAGGACATAACTGGACAACATCATGCAGGACGCTTGTAAGTGGATATGTTGGATATTTCAAACAGGACACACAAGACAAGACAAACATGTGCAAAAAGAGCAGAGATGTGCAAAGATCAGGTGCATAAGGCTGGAAGTGTGTTGTTGTTGTTGTTGAGATTATCAGTTGAGTTTACCAGCAAGATGGCGAGTAGTCATGTCGGTGAGTTCTGTTTTAATCAGTCGCATTTATTTAAAACAGAATTCACAGTCTACAAACCGCTTGCCGTAATGTTGTGAACTGGCGCCTTCATCGTGCGCAAATCTGAATTGGTATTTGCAAGAGTGCTTTGAGTGTTTTGTATAAAAAAAAACATTCTATCTTTGTTTCAAAAATTGCATACAAATACAGATCACTTGACGCATATTCCTGTTCAGAATTTTGCTTCTTTTTATGGGTGTAAAAAGTGAAAAGTACATATACAAGTATATATGGCACTATTCTGGCTACATAGATTTAATTTATTAGTGCATATTGTGTCTGTATTAGTTCACATGTAGCCAGTGTGTATACCATGGTAAAGCCCATTGGCTGATAAGTAATCAGCTGACGTCACCCGCCCTTCTCCTTCCCTCAGCAAATGTCTGATCTGGACTCCAAAATCCAGGAGAAAGCCATGAAGGTGGACATGGACATCTGCCGTCGAATCGACATCACGGCCAAGCTATGTGACGTGGCGCAACAGTGCAACTCCGAGGACGCGTCCAAAATGTTCAGCGTGAGCCCGTCCAGAGCGCTGCCAGACAGGGTGTGTGTCCCGTCATTCATTTTAGGGACTTTTATTTTGACACATTGGTGATTTTCTCTTATTTCCTGCTTTTAAAAAACACTGAATTAGGCCGCATGCATGTGAATTTGAATGTGAATGTGCGAGATATGAAGCAATACGTTTACACGCCAGCCCCGGCGAGGGAAGTGCTGATTTAGGGGCTTTACTCGTGCACAAGGTTATCACGTTGCACCGTCAGGCCTGGCCACCGGCCAGCCTGCAGTCGGGGGGTCGGGCCTGAGACTCCCTGTGTACGGTGACACTCTTCAGCCTTGATTTACACCTGACACATGGTCCGGCGATCGAAGATGGCGCGCGGTGTTCTCTGCAGCTAGGACGTGCTGCCTAGAACCACAAATGATTGTGGTGGAGCAGCCGTAGTTCACCGCTCTTAATTACGTTCATGATATTTTCACATTGTGTCAGGCCGTAGCTTGTAGGTCCACTTATCTCAGCCTTCGGGGTGACTGAGCGTGTGAGTGTGTTCCAGGGTGCGGTGTGCAGCAGGAAGAAGGATCGGAAGGTGGTTGCGGATGACGACAGCTCGGAGATGGACGCCGACCCCAGCACCTCGGAGGAGGACGTGTCCCGATCTCTGAACATCACGGACGAAATGAAGCGTGTGCTGAACCAGCTGTGAGTGGCCACGCCCCGCCTTGGTGTGGTAGAACCGCGTCCAAGTCTGACCTCAGAGCAGGGTCTTACACTTTATCACTTCTCTTTCACTTAGATATGGATAGATATAGCACACTGTATCTAGAGTCGAAGTATCAATTGAAACAGTACAACAAAATACAAAGTTGCTCTGTGAAGGACAAAACAACAATTCTGGTGCAAAAGTAACCGTACTTCTTGTCATATTATTACAATACTCAAGGGATAGAAATATCATTTAATATCTGCGAATGTAAATTTTTCTACTTCCATATAATGTGCCGTCTACGTTCTATGTGACTATGGAGAAGAATCCCCCTAGTGGTGGTGCAGAAACGGCACAAAATATTGACCCTCGTTGCTTTCCTGCCTCATTTCCAGGAAATTCCCTGATTCAAAACTACGTGTTCCAGATGTGTTCACATAAAACATATATATTCTACTGTATGTATCATACCTGCTGCATGATGTGTGTGTTTTATGGTGTGGTATATGTCTGTCTCTAGATTACGTGCCCTGACCTCTGTTCTGTAACCTCTGTGGTGTGTGGTGCCTGTGCTGTCAGTCAGATCGTGTCTTTCTTTCTGTCTGTCTGTCCGTCTTGTGTGCAGACATTGCTCAGATAACTCGTTTGTTGCCAGGAGGGAGACGTACGACATCGACGACGACTGCGACAGCCTGACGTGGGAAGAGAACGATGACACGTTGCTGCTGTGGGAGGACTTCACCAATTACAACGTGCCATTCGCCGTTAATGCCAACACGTGTGCAGTGGACTGCCCAGAACCGGTGAGAATTTCATATTGAACAATCCTGCAGCACTAACGTGGCCTTGCAGCTTCTTTACTTCTGCCATTAAGATGCAATAGGCGTACGTGCAGTTAGGGGGCGCCAAACACAACCGGTGTATATCTGCTGTTCTCTCTAGGCCTCTCGGGATGGAAGCCTGGGCAGCCTGATAGACGAGACCGAGTCTCTGTTCAAAACCAGAGAGCAGGAGTACCAGGAGAGCATCGGGCAGATCGAGGTGAACGAGTCCATCATCAGTTGCACCGTAGCGTCGCCCTGCTTGTATTGGTGAGGAATACCCTGATCTCTTTCTCTCTCTCTCTCTCTCTCTCTCTCAGATGGAACTGGCCACAGCTAAGAGCGACATGAACAGACACCTGCACGAGTACATGGAGATGTGCAGCATGAAGAGGGGTCTGGACGTGCAGATGGAGACGTGCAGGAGGATGATCAAGGGAGGCAGGTAGGGGTCGAGGGTTTGTGTATGTGTGTGTGTATGATTAACAGAACTAAAATGCCGGAATAATATGCCGGAATCCTTGCAGAAACTCTCCGTCCTTCAGCTCAGTGGCGAGCAGTGACTCAGGGAACACTGAGGAGATCCAGGATGAACTGGACAAAGACGTGGAGGTGGAGGGGCCGGTCAGCTGATGCTGGCTGCGTCTGACCCCGCCTCCCCCGCGTCATAGCGACCGCCTCTTGCTGAGCACCGACCAGCTCTCAGGCAGCCGGGCATTTGGCCACCTCCACCAATACCAGACCAAGGAAATGTGATGGACACACTCCCAGCCCCGACCCCACGAACTGAAAATTGGTGCTTACAGTCTCCGCCCCCCCAAAACAGGAAGGACGGCTTCATAAGCAATGAAAAGGGGGCTGAAAATGCCAGTCATGTCGCAGCTGCCAACCTTATCACACATAAACTCGCTCATTTATAGTTTCGCCAGACGCTTTTTGTCTTGGGGGAAGTCATATTGCCCACAGTCTTCACCGGGCTGGCACAAGTGCAGGGCTGAAAGTCTGTGTTGGTGCCTGGCGGTGCTGTCGAACGGAGCACAGTTCTAGATTCTAGTATCGATCTCTCAGAGTTCTATGCAATTTGCTTGCCTTATTTTGGGTGTGACCTGCATCTTCATTTGCCCCATCACACTTCAGTCCCCATGTTCTCACGTCTGACGGGGAAACCGGGAGACGCACAATCATTCTCTCCTGGACGAAAGAGTTTATGGACCTGTGCCCCTGCAAATCCGAGATGTTCTTCACAATGAAACGTGCCTATAACAATAATGAACGTCATGTGAAATGCCTTACTGTGCCCATGCATACTCAGTTCTCTGATAAATCACATAAAGAGATTTCCGATCCATGGACAGACCAAATTCAGCGCCCTTAACCGAGTTTTACCATCACCAAGCCATCTATCACAGCAGCCAGACATTAATAACCGTAGGTGTGTAAATATCGAGGTGTGAACGAGCTTTACCTGCGTGGCCTTTCCGTTCATACATCTCGGATTTCTTGATAATTTCTTCAGTTGCATTCATCAGTAGTATACTTGGTGGGTCTGATTCTATACATGCATTTACATTTTCAATCCGTTATTAAGGGTGAAAGGTGAAAACAAGCCATCCTCCTCAATTTATTTTTTATTATGGATACTTACGTTTAAAGTAGATATGCAAGTCATTATATTTTATACATATATCTTTTTCTTAGTTTAAAAGCTTTCAATAATGCTCTATTTGCTTATTTTATTAAATACTTTTATGTTTGTGTTTGACAAATTAGCTTTTTTTGAGAAGATATTGTTTTTTAATTATGAGTGGGATGATGCCCAGATGCCTTGGCAGAGAATTAAATGTATGTGTATGAAGTATTCATTATATTACATGAATAAATGTCTGTGTCCTGTAGCAGTGGGACATTTGATCAACAGAATGAGCTCATTTCTGTGATTAATAATATGTCGCACGGCTCAGGATATGTCGGGTAGAACCAATCTGCATCCATGGTGCAACATCGAAAGCCACACGGGTCCATCTTCACTGTGGCAAGCGGCTGTGATACTGGAAACAAATCCTCTTCTCCAGAATGTAGTGGAATTCTGCACATCTAATTGTTCCAGACCCCGTTCCTGACCTCTGACCTGCTTCAATGACTCGATTTAACCTTTTGCAGAATGTGTAAATGTGCAGAAGAGGACCTTTTTAAATGCTGGCAAAGGTAAAAATGGCGTGATGATGCTGACGCTGTGGTGGTGGTGCACATTCAGATGGGGATGAGGACAAATTCATAATTTTTTGCTTTGTTTTTCATCTTCAAGCTTGTTTATGACAAATGTATGCATTTATGGCCACTGTTTTTAAATGATAATGTTTGTGAGGAACATTTGCATTTGTTGGGTGGTGTAGGGGTCTAAAGATGTTTCCAAATGAACGTGTCTGGTGCTGGGATTAAACCATTAAAATATTTACTGTGCCTTTCTTCTTCTTCACTTCTGCTTTTACTTTACTCATGCCCCTCTCGTTTCTGTCTTCTTTTACCACGCAATAACCACCTAAAACAATTAGCAAAATATCACGTCAATTTCTTTTTTTATAAAGCGAAACATACTGTAAAGCAGCGGTGTCAAACTCGTGGCCCGTGGGCCACTTTATTATTATGACCCTGCGATAACACAAAAACTTCAGATCCCATAATGCAGCGCTTTAGTTGCAGCTGCAGTTGAATCTGTACATGAGCAGTTTCCACGTCGACGGCAAGTGGGGTTGTGAAGCCGCTCGAAATTCTTTTTTTTTTCGTGCTTCAAAGTCACCAGAGCGCCGTGCGAACTCGGCGTAGGGCGCTCGGTTTGTCAACAAGGCGCGCACTGCATTGTGGGATCTGTAGTTTCTGTGCCATCAGCGCGTCATATCGGTGTAGAAATATGGCGGCCTCCACCGACCTTGTCATGCCGCTATGAAGGGCTTGATTTTACCAACATACACAACTTTTTGTTCGCTAATAGTATTTTTCGTGTTATGGTCGTATAGTAATAGCGAAGTACTGTCGGAATGTCGCTACGGTGTCTACAGTCTGGGTTTATTACAAGTTTTATACATGCTTAGTTGGTCCACGGTTTTCTTAAGATACTTTATATGATGTTAGGTCAAGAGCAGTGCTAATATACCAACCTGACGGGGGGGGAATATGAGCAGTTTGCTGAGCCCGTGCGGGTAAACGTCCAGGTTTGAAGTAAA
Organism: Denticeps clupeoides; assembly: GCF_900700375.1. Classification (NCBI taxonomy): domain Eukaryota; kingdom Metazoa; phylum Chordata; class Actinopteri; order Clupeiformes; family Denticipitidae; genus Denticeps; species Denticeps clupeoides. The sequence continues at coordinate 21,014,045 of NC_041718.1, read as the reverse complement.
AAGCGTGGTTGGCTCCTGTGGAAAACTCCTCAAGTGCTGAATGGCCAGACGGGGACTCGCCCACTGGTACGTCCTACAACCCCGAATGGGGGGGATTATAAACCTTCAGGGTTTCGTAGTTTCTTCAAACGGTCGATCGGTGACACGCTTCACACTTGAATACATGCGTAATTCTATTAAATGATCGATCATGTTTGGAAACCGCGAAGCTGTTGAACAAGGGACATTCTTTAGCCAGAATGTTTTTCCGCCCAACCCCCCCGTGACACTTGGTACATGCGGGCTCGTAACAGTGGTGACGGGCTCCGTATCGAACCCGCCGCGAATCTAATCGCCGTCCGATAACTTCGGTGTCCGATTGGCACCCAGTTCGTCCATCCTTGTTTGCCTTTTAACTCGTCTTCTTCCCGCCGGACATGCTGCGGCTGCGGACGGCGCTGCGTCGCTCCTGGAGGGGGTACGTAGCCTCTCACATGTCCCGACACACGATCTGGGACGAAAAGAGCCGACCTGCAGATGGAGGACCGCAGCACGTTGGCCGACAGCTGTTTTCCGGTGCAGAATTGTGCAGTTGTGCCCCGGGGTAACACCGTCGCGGCATTCAAAGTGGAGAGTAGGGAGCAGAATTGAGCAGCTTGGCGTAGACTGCATGGAAGTCGCTGAGAACTTTATTTTTGCAGAATGAAGTTGTGTAAGAGTGTGTAATGGTTCACGTCCACGGCTGCACTCGGCCAGGTTGCGGTGCTGGGAAGTTTTTAGCTGACTCATTGCACCGTGGCCTTGCACAGGGTTGACCCCCGAGCGTGACCCCTCCAGTCCCCAGTCAGGGCGCCGCTCTTTGTTTGCATGGTGTCGTGTGAACAGGGCTCCATCTCCTTGTTCCGTCTCCAGGTTCAAGACGTTCCCGCGTGCATCTGTGGAGGTGAAGAATGAGCCTGTCCTGGGATTTAAGGCAGGCAGTGAAGAGCGGGCCGAGCTGGAGAAGGTCAGTGGACATACGTTCTTACGTTCCCACCGTCCACGTCAGGGTCTTGCGAAATCAAATCTTTTAATGTGTGATTTTCTTTCATTATTTTTTTTTTTTCAGGCCCTGAAGGAGCTTAAAGGAAAAACCGAGGATATTCCCTGCGTGGTTGGAGATGAACACGTGTGGACCAAAGAAATCAGATACCAAGTATCTGTAAGTGGTGAAACGGCCGCATACGGTCACGTGGAATTTTACAAGGTCACTAAAAACCAAATTTACTCCCCTTTGTCTCAAGCCATTCAACCACTCGCACAAAGTAGCAAAGTTCTGTTATGCTGACAAGGTAATAAAACATTTTCATGCATGTGCATAACTTATATTACACAGTAGAACAATGAAATTGGCTTTTAAAAGGCCCATCTCTTGGTTGCAGGAGCTCTTGAACAAGGCCATCCTTGCCGCTGTAGATGCCCGCCGAGAGTGGGACCTGAAGCCAGTGGCTGACCGCGCCCAGGTCCTGTTTAAGGCCGCGGACGTCATTAGCGGCCCGAAGAGGGCTGAGGTGTTGGCCAAGACCATGATAGGCCAGGTAGGATGGGCTGGGAGCGCTTTGCGTGAAGGTTGCACGTTTGCGAGCGTCTAATACGGGTCGATTAACGCCTCTCAGGGGAAGACGGTGGTTCAGGCCGAGATCGACGCCGCCGCCGAGCTCATCGACTTCTTCCGTTTCAACGCCAAACATGCCATCGAGCTGCAGCACCAGCAGCCGCTGAACAGCGATGGCAGCACCAACACCATGCTCTACCGAGGCCTGGAGGTGAGCTCCACCTCGGCCTTCCACAGCGTTCGTCTCACTACATCGTCCCAGGTTGCCGGTTCGAATCCCAATCCGCCAAGGTGCCACCGAGCGAAGCACCGTCCCCAAACGCTGCTCCCCGGGCGCCTGTCATGGTGCCCACTGCTCACTCAGGATGATGGTTAAATGCAGAGGACAAATTTCACTGTGTGCACCGTGTTCGCACTGCTGTGTATTCACTTCACTTTCACTTTCTGTATTCTACTATTTGCAGTTTTGGTTGATGCACGGTGACTCCAAAAAATTGTCCTCTTGGCATTTACCTTGGTGAGCAGCGGGCAGCCATGAAAGCCGCCCCGGGGAGCAGTGTGTGGGGACGGTGCCGATTACGGCTCTGATTCCCGTTATTCCCGTTACCCGCTAGGCCACCACAAGCCCCCAAAAAAGTTTCATTTGGTTCTACTGGGAGTTAAATCTAATTAACCTGTTAATTACCTCTAATTAACATAAAAGCCACGTTGTAAGTGGTCACCATCAGATTACCAGTGTTCTTTATATATATATATATATATATATATATATATAAAAATATTTTTTGTTCTTATCTCAGGGTTTTGTTGGTGCCGTCGCACCGTTTAACTTCACTGCGATTGGTGGAAACCTGGCAGGGACCCCAGCTCTGATGGTGAGTGATGAAGATCTGTAAGGTAGAACCCTGTAGTCCAGTCATGAGCGCCGTGGTCTGGTCGCCAGGGCAACGTGGTGCTGTGGAAGCCCAGCGACACTGCCATGTCTGCCAGCTACGCCGTCTACAAGATCCTGCGGGAGTCGGGACTCCCACCCAACATCGTCCAGTTCGTGCCCGCTGACGGGCCGGTGTTCGGAGACACCATCACCGCGTCAGAGCACCTCGCCGGGATTAACTTCACCGGCAGCGTGCCGTAAGGCCTTTCCTACTCCAACATCTCAGTGTTTTTACGTGTGTGTGTTGCATCGTAGATTTTAATGTAATGTGCTTCCAGAACATTTAAGCGTCTATGGAAGCAGGTGGCCCAGAACCTGGACATCTACAGGAACTTCCCTCGGGTTGCAGGAGGTTCGTGAGTGGTGCTTTTTTGTTGTTGTTGTAAACTTTGTTTTATCCAAACATATGTTTACAATTTTGAAGGTTCCCTATCATGAAAATTTGACTTTGGTTATTAAGCAGTTTCCTTCGGCATTAATAAAGTTTGGCGGTCTGGAATTTGTCCCCTTATGTCGTCATAAGGGGAATGGTTACCTCCCGTTTCTCATGGTTTTTTCTGCCTAGAGAATTTCCCGCCCCTCCACTAAAATATTACCTCCACCGACTGTCATGGCACATTGCAGTGACTGCAGTCGCTCGGTGATGGGACGTAAAGATGAGCACGATTTGATTTTTTTTTTTAGTTCCGTCACTTGAGACTCTGAAGAACCGGCGGGTTCGTTTTATTTTTTCTTTTAAAACGCCGACACGACTTCCTGTCTGCACCAAACATTGTGGTTGGTGGATGGTGTCAATGATATCATTTCCGCGAATGTCCCCTCAACTTCTATTGGCCGCTTTCCTCCTCGTCCCGCCTCTCTCCTCCTCATTAGCATTTAAAGCTACAGACGGTTAAACAGTGCGTCCTGGGAAATCTCATAGTGGGACTGGATCAAAGTGGCTGTAATTCTGCATCAAGATAGAATTAGGGGACCAACAAGACCGACATAAAAGCCAAAAAAAAAAATCATAATAGGGGAACTTTAAATTTTAACAATAGAAAATCTCACACACAAAAAAACAAAAACGTACAAAAATAATAGTAATGGGAGTAAGTGGGATCATTTTAAAAATATCTCTTGTAACTTGTGAAATGATATTTCATGCTCATGGCTCTTCCCCCTCCTCAGAATGTGGAGGCAAGAACTTCCACTTTGTGCATAAATCCGCCGACATCCACAGCGTGGCGATGGGCACCATACGCTCGGCTTTTGAATACGGTGGACAGAAGTGTTCCGCCTGCTCCCGGATGTACGTCCCGGACACGCTGTGGCCTCAGATTAAGAAGGAGATGCTGGACGTCCACAAGCAGATCCGAGTTGGAGACGTGAGTCCCCCACAGGAAATCTCAATGGAGCCTTTTCTGCCTGAAACTCTGTCCCCATTGTCTGAAATTCAAAGACAGCATGTCATCCTATGCAGGAGAGTCATCAATAGGGTAATCAATATAAGATGAGTACCGTGGACAATTTGGAGTCAGAAAATAATCAAAAGTCAAAGAAGAGCAGCAGACTTCTTTAATAAGGAATTTAGCGGTCATGGTTGCTTGACCCAACATGACCCTTAAATTTGAAATTAACCAGCATCCTAAAATGGACATTCCCTCAATATTTTTCCCAGATTGCAAGCCCATCCCTCGCTGGGTGGATGATGATATTCTCAAGGCGTGGCCAGGGACCAAAAAAGAAGGTGGCCACACCTTCAGGCCTTCACTGCTCATGTGCAACAAATATGAAATCTGACCCAAGAGAATAAATGTTTGAGTTTGTGAGTTGTCGGCATGAATAGTTTTCTGCCCACAAATAATCTGGAGCTACTTGACCCGTTACCTGTTTAATAATCTACCTTGAAATGTCAAAAGACTGCACTCGTTTACCCAGCTGCCATTGCCAAGGACGTCCCACGCGTCCCGTCCTCTTATCTCAGGTCGGGACGTTTTCGCCTCACGTATTGACCGGACGCCCGCCTGTGTGCTGGGCGAAGGGTCCGAGTACGTCAAGGCCGCAAAAACGCCTCAACAGCCCCCAAGATCTTATCGAAACCTTTTTGGGTGAATAGTTGACTGCAGCCCGACCCGGTTATTTCTCAGTCGAGTGCATCATTACGTCCCCTCCTGAAATGGACGGTTTTAACTTGCAGACCTTCTCTATCTCTCTACCCCCCCCCCCCCACAGCCAGTGGAAGATTTCAGCACCTTCTTCTCTGCAGTCATCGATCAGAAGGTATATCGCGGAACGTCCGAGACTTGTCAAGTCCGGGAGATTTTTTTATTTATTTATTTTTATATATATATATATTCACGGTTAAAATCTTCGTCCTTTGCGTTTTGCCATCAGTCCTTTGCCCGGATCGAGAAGTGGCTGGATCACGCAAAGTCCAGCCCCAACCTCGCTGTCGTCGCCGGGGGCAACTGTGACGATAAGAAGGGTTACTTCGTGGAGCCGACCATCATCGAGACCAAAGACCCCGAAGATTCCATTATGAAGGAGGTAGAATCGTGACCGCGAGGTTTCAGACGTGACCCCGCCCTCTCGGGGCGGGGCGTTCAGCACATCAGGCCAGAAGCACGTTTTCTTTTTCCTTTACTTTTTTTTTTTTTTTTTTTATTGCCGCATCCTGCAGGAGATCTTCGGGCCGGTGCTGACCGTCTACGTTTATCCGGAGGACCGCTACAGGGACGTGCTGCGCCTGATCGATAACACGTCCCCGTACGCTCTGACCGGAGCCGTCTTCGCCCAGGATAAGTGAGTTAACTCGGTTCCGTCCGTGGAATAAAGCGCGTGCTGCATTCTGATTGGACGTTCCGCTCTCTCTTCCCCCCTCAGGAGCGTTGTCGCAGAGGCAGCGAGGGCGCTGAGGAACGCCGCGGGGAACTACTACGTCAACGACAAATCGACGGGCTCCATCGTTGCCCAGCAGCCGTTCGGCGGCTCCAGGGCTTCAGGTCGGTCTCGTTTTCATTGGCTCATCAGCGTGTATCCTCAGATCTTTTCAGCTGATGGTTGTGATGTACCTTCATCCTTCAGGGACCAACGACAAGCCTGGCGGACCCCACTACGTCCTGCGGTGGACGTCCCCACAGGTTGTGAAGGAAACCCACGTCCCGCTCACAGAATGGAAATACCCTTACATGGGCTGAGAGCCTGATCTGCTTCCCTCGCCCTGGCCGCCCTTCTCCCCCAAACTCGTCCTCAGAATGACGTCCTGCCTCTTCAAAAAGACACCAGACGTGCATCTGGTATCTCGTGATGGTCGTCTTCTCAGATGGAGTTATTAAAGTTGCTGATATTGTATTTTAATTTGGTTTCATGGGCTGAACTCGGGCAGTTCTGTCCTAGACTTTACGAAGCGACTGGATGGACGGCAGCACCACAGCAGGGATCTGCTGCATATGAGCACAGACACACAGTGGAAGCTGCTTTTAAAAATCACCTTTACATGGAAATGCACTGAAAATTTCTCCTTGTGCTCTTATTTCAGGTCACAACTCTGTCCAACATGCAAAAGGGTTTAAATGGTTTTACGATTTATATCTTTTATGTTTAATTGTGTGTTTAACCTTTGAATCTACGAATAGTCATAGATAGAATAATTCTAATTCTATTGGTAATATGAATGTTTTCTAGCTGTTGCAGATTCACAGCCGTCTAGTTTTGTCTGTAACCGAAGTTACTTTACAGAGAATGATTATAATTTCTATTTAATCTGGTTCATTTCTAAAACAAGGCCGTTTAATCCTGCCAGGAATCTGCATGATGCCATTTTTTTGTGGAAATTTGTGCAAAGAACCACTTGAATGTGAATAAATACGGGGTGTGACTTTCTGCCTTATAACTAATGAACTGATAATAATTATCATTATAGTGAACTGACGTGTGTTCGAGTCTGTAATTGTTTTTTCCGGCCGAGGGACTTTTATTTTGAAACGCGCCTTTTTCTCCGCCGTTCGTGGTTCCGGTTCTGCTGGCGGCCGATCGTCGTTTTCGGTTGATCGCCGGACGTCTTTTAGTTTTTGTATTTATCGGTCCGGTCAAAAGTCGCTCTTTTCAACTCGGTTTCTACGTAGGCACTTCGCCCGGCCGAATATCAACCCCGCGGGATGATGATGGTAAGTACGGCGACGATGACGATGATGATGATGATGATGGTAAGTGCTGGCGTGCTGGGTCCGCGGAGCTAACCGGGCTGCGGCTCTGCGCAGGACAGCGAGGCGTCGGACCCGGAGCAGGCGCCCGGGCCGGAGAACAGCAGCATGGAGGGCGAGAACGCTCCCGTCTACTGCGTGTGCCGCAAGCCGGACATCAACTGCTTCATGATGTGAGCCCGGTTCCACCCCCACTCCCACGTAGCAGACGCCGTTTACCCACGACGACCGCGTTCTTACGTTGACTTGTACAGTCGGTGCTGTTTTTTTTTTTTTTTTTATCCAGAGCGACTTACAATCCGTATTTACGGGGACAGTCCCCCCCCCCCGGAGACACTCGGGGTTCAGTGTCCTGCTCAGGGACGCGAAGGTAGTAAGTGGGGTTCGAACCTGGGACCTAGTCTACCAGCGCCCTAAATTACATACTAATAGTTGACTTTGTTCACGTTCCGAACAAAAAGCTTTTTAAAAATCGTCCTTTTTAGGGTAGCTCTTTAAATTGAGCTCTTTTAAAGTTTGCTTCTGAGTAATTAAACTAATGGTATTTGCTTATTGGGTCCTAGTGAACCAAATGAGCGATTTCTATGATGGACATTTTTAAAGGTCCCCTGACATGAAAATGCGACTTTGTGAGATTACTAAACGTTAATCTGAGTTCCTCCAGCCTGTCTATGGTCCTGCAGTGGCTAGAAATGGCGGTCGGTGTAAAGAGTGTTTTGGTCGTTCTGCTTCACAGTCTCCCTTTATGACGTCATAAGGGGAAAGGTTACCTCCGGTTTCTCATGCTTTTTCTGCCCCTCCCCTAAAACATGATCACCACCGACCGTCACGCGAGACTCTGTAGAACCAGCGGGTTCATTTGATTTTTTTCTGGAAAATCATCGACATGACTTCCTGTCTGCAACAAACATTGTGGTTGGTGAACGGTGTCGATGACTCTCAACTTCTATTGGCCGCTCTCCTACTCGTCCCGCCTCTCTCCTCCTCATTAGCATATAAAGCTACAGAAGGTGAAACGGCGCGTCCTGGGAAGTCTCATTGCGGGGCTGGGACTGGGGACCAACTAGACTGACATAAAAGCCAAAAAAAAATCTTCATGTCCTGGGACCGTTTAAAGCACGTATGTAAGTTGCTCTGGATGAGAACTTCGGCCAGATGCTGTTGGTATAAATGGCCCGGTCCGGTTATTGTGTAGATTTGGGGTTTTGCTCGGGAGTGATGATCAGTTGTCCCTCTTTGTTTGAAGTGGCTGTGACAATTGCAACGAGTGGTTTCACGGACACTGCATTGAAATTACGGAGCGGTCGGCCAAGGCGATCCGGGAGTGGTACTGCACGCAGTGTCGGGGTGAGGGTGAAATATTCACGTCCGGATCCGGGGCTGCGGCACGTCGTGGGTGCTAACTGGAATGTGCTCTACAGAGCGGGACCCCACCCTGGAGATCAAGTTCCGCCCTAAGAAGAGTCGAGAGCGGGAGTTCGAACCTTCGAGGAAGGAGAAACCGTTCAGCACACCGGAATACAAGATGGACAGGCGTCGGGGCTCACGGGTAAGACATTTATTTCGGGGAGCCGCTGTATACACGCCCGGCGAAATGAAGGGGGGCGACCCAAACTTGATGGGAATCTCTTTTTGGTTTCGTTCGTTTTGGAGCTCCAAGTGAAGCGCTCGGCCCGCATGTGCGGTGAGTGCGAGCCGTGCCTGAGGACCGAGGACTGCGCCCAGTGTGACTTCTGTAAGGACATGAAGAAGTTCGGCGGGCCCAACAAGATCCGGCAGAAGTGCCGCCTCCGGCAGTGCGAGGTCCGGGCCCGGGTGAGTGGAGGATCGCTTACTTTTACTACTTTTAGTAGTTTTTATTACTCTTTTACAGAATTATACACGACCTGATGACATTTAATCAAGTTTTCATCAATGAAAATTGGAGAAGAAAAAAAAGTTCTTCTCGTAATGCAATTTTGTTTAACCCAGCCGGTAACATTCCGGGTTCGTACGGTCATTTAAAATCCTGGAAAAGGGATCTTGAAAAGTTTTGGAATATGAAACAAACATACGAAATGTATAACGAAGCCAGCGCAGGTCCTTAGAATCTTTCTTACGTAGTGAACCGCGCGTGTCGCCTCCGTATTCCAGTTATTCGTGTAAATGACACCTAAAGTGAAGTGATTGTCACATGTGATACACAGCAGCGCAGCACACGGTGCACACAGTGAAATTTGTCCTCTGCATTTAACCCATCACCCTGAGTGAGCAGTGGGCACCATGACAGGCGCCCGGGGAGCAGTGTGTGGGGACGGTGATCGGGACTCGAACCGGCAACCTTCTGATTACGGGGCCAATTCCTTAACCGCTAGGCCACCACTGCCCACCTACGCTCGAACCGGTCATAAGTTTAGTTTAACGATATTGTGGTAAATGTGACATCGTTTGCACAGGAACTTCAGAGAACAAACTTAGTCAATAAAAAGTATAGAATAGACAAAACCCAAATTTTCTTATGCAGTATGATTTTCTTCAAAACTGCTCAAGCTAGCAGGCTAACGCTAACATGTTAACCACACAAGCTTTCTAAACTAGAAAGTAACGTTACGTTAACGTCGTCACTTACCTCAGTTCCATTGTAAAGTGCCCTGAGTCTCTCTTCTCCCCTTCATTCTCCACAACGCGTTCCGGTTTCGTTTCCATGCGTCCAGCCATCTGCTAACCCACCGCAGCTGGATCATGGATGTCCTCTGTATTTAACCGTCGCCCTTGGTGAGCAGTGGGCACCATGACAGGCGCCCGGGGAGCAGCGTGTGGGGACGGTGCTTTGCTCAGTGGCACCTCGGCGGATCGGGATTCGAACCGGCAACCTTCTGATTACGGGGCGACTTTTCTTATATCTTATTCTGATCACATGACCTGCGTTTGGCGTCTCTCGGCAGAAAATGCTGCGCGTGAAGGACGAGGAGATGCTGCTGCGCGAGCGGAACGACAACTCGATGGAGGGCAACTTCTCAGATGAGTATGACGAGGAGGAGATGGAGCTCTACCAGCAGTACAAGGCGGCACAGCGCGCTGAGGTACACCAGGATGTTCCGTTCTAGCCGGAATCCTCACGGACGAACCTGCAAGGTCGTTTTATCAGTGATTTCTGAGCAATAATTTGGCCACAATCCTCCTCCTCCGTACGTGTCCCCTGCAGGTCACATGAAATTTCTTCTTCTTCGCGCCGAAACGATGTCATTTTGTGATGACGCGTGGCGCTAGCTTGGAGTCGAGTTGAATTGAGTTGGATGTGTGGACGTCTGAGGTCTCCTGCTGTTTTACGGATGGATTTGAGAAGCTACGTGAGCGAAGGTCCATTGCTGTAACGCTCTTGTTTCTCACGCGCAGCCCTGGCTGAGTGACGAGGACGACGGGCCGCTCTACAACCCTGTCACTCGCAAGAAGGCTGTGAAGGTCAAACACGTGAAGAGGCGTGATAAGAAATTCGATAAGAAGGTAACTGCACGGACGCCTGAACACCGTTCATTCCAAAACTTTATTGTACAATAATCAATAATTATGGGGTTTGAACCTGGGACTTTGTGGTCTTCTGGTTCAAACCGCACTTACTACATTTACATTTACAACATTTATCCAGAGCGCCTTACAATCAGTAGTTACAGGGACAGTCCCCCCCTGGAGACACTCAGGGTTAAGTGTCTTGCTCAGGGACACGATGGTAGTAAGTGGGGTTTGAACCTGGGTCATCTGGTTCATAGGGGAGTGTGGTACCCACCAGGCTACTACCACCCTACGCCACTGTGTCCCTGAACAGTGTCTCCAGGGGGGGACTGTCCCAGTCACTACTGATTGTAAGGCGCTCTGGTTAAGGACGTCTGATAAATGGCGTAAATGGAAACGCTCCCGTCAAATTGTCGTGCAGAAGGAGTCCCGTCGCCACAAGCAGAAGCAGAAACACAAGGACCGCGTGAGGCACAGCGAGCGCGGCGAGGGCCGCGACGGCGTGGACACGAGACAGTGCCTGGGACCCAACTGCATGGAGGCGGCCCGGCCCAACTCCAAATACTGCACCGAGGACTGCGGCATGAAGCTGGCGGCCAAGTACGGAACGCTGCGCGGACGTTGCGCGAGCGCCGAGCCGCGGTCGCCACGGTAACGCCCCCTTGTTTGTGCGCAGCCGCATCTACGAGATCCTGCCGCAGCGCATCCAGCAGTGGCAGCAGAGCCCGTGCGTCGCCGAGGAGCAGGGCAAGAAGCAGCTGGAGCGGATCCGGCGGGAGCAGCAGCTCGCCCGCAACCGCCTCACCGAGATGGAGCGCCGCTTCCACGAGCTGGAGGGCATCATCGCCAAGGCCAAGCAGCAGGCGGTCCAGCAGGACGAGGAGGTGACGGGACGGGAGTGTTGCGTTAAATAAAAAAATAAAAAGGGGAAGAAACGTTGTGATGGAGTGAGTAAGAGAGAGGAAGTGTGAGGGGCAGCGGTGGTTAAGGAAGCGACCCGGTAATCAGAAGGTTGACGCTGCTCCACAGGCGCCTGTCATGGCTGCCCACTGCTCACTCAGGGTGATGGGTTAAATGCAGAGGACAAATTTCACAGTGTGCACTGTGTTCTGTGCTGCTGTGTATCACATGTGACAATCACTTCACTTTAATCACCTTCCAGGGTGGAGCGAGGGTCGGTATTAATTAGTCCAAGAAATCGATCATCCTCCTTGGCATTATTATTCCTACTATTTCCCCTAAAACCTGCATTTTACCACAGTGGTGGCCTAGCGGTTAAGGAAGCGGCCTCGTAACCAGAAGGTTGCCGGTTCGAATCCCGATCCGCCATGGTGTCACTGAGGTGCCACTGAGCAAAGCACCGTCCCCACACACTGCTCCCCGGGCGCCTGTCATGGCCGCCCACTGCTCACCAAGGGTGATGGTTAAATGTAGAGGACAAATTTCACTGTGTGCATTGTGTGCTGTGCTGCTGTGTATCACATGTGACAATCACGTCACTTTACTTTTTTATTATAGATCTGTTCATCCTGTAATAATGCCAAGACGATACACATTTACGGAAGCGTTAACTCCGTGGTCGATTACAGGTCAACGAAGGGGACAGTGACGACACGGACCTGCAGATCTTTTGTGTGTCCTGCAGTCACCCCGTCAACCCCAAGGTGGCCCTCAGGCACATGGAGAGATGCTACGCCAAGGTAAACCGTGATGATCACCGCTGGTCCAGAAATAGATCTGTTAGAGGGTTGGATGAGTCACGCTGTGATTCTTTTATCTTCTGGACAGTATGAGAGTCAGACTTCATTCGGCTCCATCTTTCCTACAAGAATTGAAGGGTAGGTGCGGAGTTTTTCGTTTTTTTTTTATAATTATAATTTTTAATTCTGTAAAACTGAGACCGTGTGTGCTTGGCTAGGGCCACGAGGCTCTTCTGCGACGTGTACAACCCCCAGAGCAAGACCTACTGCAAACGGCTTCAGGTTCTGTGTCCCGAGCACTCCAGAGACCCCAAGGTCGGCCCCAAGGTCCCAACCAGCGCCTCCGCGTAGCTTTACCCGCGGCTCGCCAGCCGCTGAACCCTCTCTCTTCGCCGCCAGGTGCCGGCGGACGAGGTGTGCGGCTGCCCGCTGGTGAGGAACGTCTTCGAGCCCACCGGGGACTACTGCCGCGTGGCCAAGCGCAAGTGCAACAAGCACTACTGCTGGGAGAAGCTGAGGCGGGCCGAGGTGGACCTGGAGCGCATCCGAGTGGTCGGTGAAAAAAAAAAAACGATACGCTTCATACGTTGAATTAGATTTGAGTTTGAAGTGGCTCGGACGTTCGTCGCGGTTAATGCGTAGTCTGCCCTCTTCGCCCAGTGGTACAAGCTGGACGAGCTCTTCGAGCAGGAGCGCAACGTTCGCACCGCCATGACCAACAGAGCCGGCCTGCTGGCCCTCATGCTGCACCAGACCATCCAGCACGACCCGCTGACCACGGACCTGCGCAGCAACAAGGACAGATGACCCGCCCCTGCTGCACATAGGACGTCTTACTCCCTGATTCTCTTCATCCCGACTGTTGTCTTTTTAAAGATGAAATTGCATTGTGAGGCAGAAGAAAAATCGCGACTGTTGTAGATGCCGCTGCCGAGCAAATAAAAACCAAAACGCCGCGAACCACGTCTGAAATAAACTTTTTAAAAAAAATAATGTTATTATTATTATTAAAAAGCAGCCCATTCGATCTGGCCTTGTGCCAGGTGCGGTTTTGGCCGTTTGTGTTCGTTTTCTCATGTTCCTTCATCAGTGGTCAGTTTCTCACTGCACAACTCCTGCCATGTGGGCCACACTTTGGAGAAAGTGCTGGAACTGGACATCATAAGAAGGTGTAAGATTATTAGTGCAGGTTCATATTGCTTGTGGAATGAATGGGAAGCTAATGCTAGTATTGCTGCAAATAATAATAACCTTGCTTAGCAAATTCAATGTTCCTACCTACATTCCATTATCATTTTATTTTAATAAATGACTCTAATGCAGCAACTTTTACCACTAGTAACTACTAATGCTGCTCTACTACCACTGGCATGAGGCAACTACTAGGAGTACTACTAATAAGAGTAATAATATCAGTAAATACAGTAGGCCTACAGGACCACTTGCTTAAGCCTTAGCAACACATTACAGTTATTTTTTTTTATCTGTTTAAACAGGTCGTTTACTCTGGTTAGGGTGTAAATAGTTGGTTTACTCTGGTTAGGATGTAAATAGTTGGTTGACTCTGGTTATTAGTGTAAATAGTTGGTTTACTCTGGTTATGACTGTAAATAGTTGGTTTACTCTTGTTATTAGTGTAAATAGTTGGTTTACTCTGGTTATGACTGGATGGTTTGTTTACTCTGGTTATGAGTGGATGGTTTACTCTGGTTAGGGTGTAAATAGTTGGTTTACTCTGGTTATGACTGGATGGTTTACTCTGGTTAGGGTGTAAATAGTTGGTTTACTCTGGTTATTAGTGTAAATAGTTGGTTTACTCTGGTTATGACTGGATGGTTTGTTTACTCTGGTTATGAGTGGATGGTTTACTCTGGTTAGGGTGTAAATAGTTGGTTTACTCTGGTTATGACTGGATGGTTTACTCTGGTTAGGGTGTAAATAGTTGGTTTACTCTGGTTATGAGTGGATGGTTTACTCTGGTTAGGGTGTAAATAGTTGGTTTACTCTGGTTATTAGTGTAAATAGTTGGTTTACTCTGGTTATGACTGGATGGTTTACTCTGGTTATGAGTGGATGGTTTGTTTACTCTGGTTAGGGTGTAAATAGTTGGTTTACTCGGGTTATTAGTGTAAATAGTTGGTTTACTCTGGTTATGACTGGATGGTTTGTTTACTCTGGTTATGAGTGGATGGTTTACTCTGGCTAGGGTGCAAATAGTTTGTTTACTCTGGTTATGAGTGGATGGTTTACTCTGGTTAGGGTGTAAATAGTTGGTTTACTCTGGTTATGACTGGATGGTTTACTCTGGTTAGGGTGTAAATAGTTGGTTTACTCTGGTTATGAGTGGATGGTTTACTCTGGTTATTAGTGTAAATAGTTGGTTTACTCTGGTTATGACTGGATGGTTTGTTTACTCTGGTTATGAGTGGATGGTTTACTCTGGTTAGGGTGTAAATAGTTGGTTTACTCTGGTTAGGGTGTAAATAGTTGGTTTACTCTGGTTATGACTGGATGGTTTACTGTTGATCAGACGTATGCAGGTTCGACTGCGCCCCCTGGCGGCGCGGTGTCGCGTAGCTCGGGAGGGACTTGTGGGATGCTGGCGGAATGTGAGGCGGAGACTCCGGGGACGGTCCAGGTGTTGGGACGCGGCAGGCGGCTCCGCCGTAAGAACACATCAGCGTTAACCGAGCGACCCGTCCAGCGGAGCCTCCGTCGCCGCTGCTCTGTGAAGGTGGAAGAATGAAAGTTGGGAGCGGGCTGCCGCTCCTGCTGCTGCTGGCCGCTGCGTGTGGGTCCGCGGCGGCCGAGGACGGCCAGGAGGAGCTGGAGGAGCTGCTGCTGGAAACCCTGGTCAGTTTCTCTTCCGCTCCTGTCCCGCCACGTCGTGTCCACGTCTGGTCCCGAACCCGCGTCTCACCGACGTTCGTCGCTTGTTCCTTCGTTTATAGGTGAAGCCGGAGTCCTGCGCCGTGGCGTCCCAGATGGGGGACACGCTGCAGATCCACTACACGGTGAGACCAAAAAACAACACGTCAGCATTCGAGTTGGGCAAAGAAACGCAAGCGCACAGAACTACTTTACTTTACTACTTTAATCTGTTCACATTGGTGTATGAGACTCGCTTTAAAAGACCGCACAGACGTTACAAAAAGGGCAACAAAGTAAAAAATATATAGATTTAAAAAATGAACAAACAGATATGGAGGTGCAGTGCAACTCAGACTTTGTAAACGCCATTCTGAATCCAACTGGAAACTAGGGGGTAGGACAGCCAGTGGTGTGGGGACACAGCAGAGTTGGGACAGCCAGCGGTGTAGAGACGCTGGTGTGGGGACAGCCAGCAGTGTTGGGACAGTCAGTGGTGTAGGGACACAGCAGTGTTGGGGCAGTCAGTGGTGTGGGGACAGCCAGTGGTGTAGGGAAACAGCAGAGTGGGGACAGCCAGCGGTGTAGGGACACAGCAGTGTGGGGACAGTCAGTGGTGTAGAGACAGTGGTTTGGGGACAGCCAGCAGTGTAGGGACAGCCAGCGGTGTAGAGACACTGGTGTGGGGACAGTCAGCAGTGTTGGGACAGTCAGCAGTGTGGGGACAGCCAGTGGTGTAGGGACACAGCAGCGTGGGGGCAGCCAGCGGTGTAGGGACACAGCAGTGTTAAGACAGCCAGGAGTGTGGGGACACAGAAATGTGAGGACAAGGCAGCACACCTTGCCTTGGTCAGGTGACAGCTTGCAGGACTAGATCTTGTGTAAACAGTTAAAGGTCCAGACAGAACTGAACAACCTGTTACAATATTGATAGATCAGTATTGATGTATTGATCAGAGGCGGAAGTCTGACCCTCCCGCCACGTTTATCTATAGTTTCGTATGTACCTCGAAAGTATCTTTCCTTAAACTGGTCTAACCAGCTACTCAAAATCACCACGTCCACAGCAGACAAGGGTTACTTTCACTTTCTCCAGACCATCCCGTACATGCCGAGTGTGTGCGTGTACTCACACTCGCCTCCTGCTGTGTGTGTGAGCAGGGACGGTTGATGGATGGGAAGGTGATCGACTCGTCTCTGTCGCGGGACCCCCTTGTGGTGGAGTTGGGGAAGAGGACGGTTATTGCAGGTGTGAGTGCATCCAGGAGGATGCAGCTGCATGTTTTAGATTCATTTCCCATTTATGAGACTGGCCTTCCTCCCCTACAGGGCTGGAACAGAGCCTGATAGGAGTGTGTGAAGGGTACGTTAATTACTATGTTTTTTTTATTAATCTCCACCCATCAACACAGCGACTTTCTTTCTGTGAGAAATGTTTTACATGCTTCAGAAACGGAAACTGATTTCACACCCTGATTTACCCCTCAGGCAAAAAATCAAGGCCACCATTCCAGCACACCTGGCTTATGGGAAAAGGGGGTATCCTCCAACCATCCCAGGTAACCATGTCAACCTGGGAACCTACAATGTCACGTCATACACATGTTCTGTATTTACGGAAATAACCAGATAGAAGATGAACTTTAATGACAGCCAGCGAAGTGGGGACACAGCTGGATTTTACACACACACTGACAGACTGGCTGAAAACCAGGTACAGGGGTAGGAGAGCTAGCATTGTGGGGACAGCCAACGAAGTGGGGACACAGCTGGATTTTACACACACACTGACAGACTGGCTGGAAACCAGGTACAGGGGTTGGAGAGCTAGCGTTATGGGGACAGTCAGCGAAGTGCGGACACAGTTGGATTTTACACACAATGACAGACTGGCTGGAAACCAGGTACGTTGTGGGGACAGCCAGCTGGATTTTACACACACAATGACAGACTGGCTGAAAACCAGGTACAGGGGTAGGAGAGCTAGCGTTATGGGGACAGTCAGCGAAGTGCGGACACAGTTGGATTTTACACACACAATGACAGACTGACTGAAAACCAGGTACAGGGGTAGGAGAGCTAGCGTTATGGGGACAGTCAACGAAGTGGGGACACAGCTGGATTTTACGCACACACTGACAGACTGGCTGGAAACCAGGTACAGGGGTAGGAGAGCTAGCATTATGGGGACAGTCAGCGAAGTGGGGACACAGCTGGATTTTACACACACACTGACAGACTGGCTGGAAACCAGGTACAGGGGTTGGAGAGCTAGCGTTGTGGGGACAGTCAGCGAAGTGCGGACACAGTTGGATTTTACACACACAATGACAGACTGACTGAAAACCAGGTACAGGGGTAGGAGAGCTAGCGTTATGGGGACAGTCAACGAAGTGGGGACACAGCTGGATTTTACACACACACTGACAGACTGGCTGGAAACCAGGTACAGGGGTAGGAGAGCTAGCATTGTGGGGACAGCCAACGAAGTGGGGACACAGCTGGATTTTACACACACACTGACAGACTGGCTGGAAACCAGGTACAGGGGTAGGAGAGCTAGCATTGTGGGGACAGCCAACGAAGTGGGGACACAGCTGGATTTTACACACACACTGACAGACTGGCTGGAAATCAGGTACAGGGGTTGGAGAGCTAGCGTTGTGGGGACAGCCAACGAAGTGGGGACACAGCTGGATTTTACACACATACTGACAGACTGGCTGGAAACCAGGTACAGGGGTAGGAGAGCTAGCATTGTGGGGACAGCCAACGAAGTGGGGACACAGCTGGATTTTACACACACACTGACAGACTGGCTGGAAACCAGGTACAGGGGTTGGAGAGCTAGCGTTGTGGGGACAGCCAACGAAGTGGGGACACAGCTGGATTTTACACACACACTGACAGACTGGCTGGAAACCAGGTACAGGGGTAGGAGAGCTAGCGTTGTGGGGACAGCCAGCAAAGTGGGGACACAGCTGCACACTGACAGACTGGCTGTACTGGGCTGCTCTGTGCCACCAGGTGACGCAGCGCTGGAGTTCGAGGTGGAGGTTCTGTCCGTGAGTCAGCAGACGCCCTGGCAGAAGCTGGTGAGCGATGTCTTCCCACTGGTGTGCCTGGCCCTGGTGCCGACCCTGCTGGGGCTGGTGGGGCTCTACCTGTACAACAAAGCCAACACTCAGCGGCCGGGCAAGAAAAAATCCAAGGACAAGAAGAACAAAAAGAAATGAGATCAGTATTGAAATAATAAAAAAAAAGAAAACAGACGGTTTGGTGTCTTTGGTTTAAGGGAATGTTTATTTTATTCATCATCTCCTCATAGCCACAAATCAACAAAATCCACAACAAAAGCTGCCAATAAACGTGCTGCTGTTAAAGTGCCTGCTGCAGCACATGTCTGGCCTCTATGACGGTGTGTCGCCTGCCGGCGTCGCCGCCGGCCTGAGCGGACAGGGCGGGCCTGGACACCACCAGCAGCTGGTCGCAGCGCCGAAGCGCCTCGTCGCTGACGGAGATGCCGTCCAGGTAGCGGCGCAGCAGCAGGCGCAGCTGCTGGTTCTCCTGCGTCAGCTGGGACTTCTCCAGCTCCAGACACGCCCGCTCCAGGGCAACCTTGCTGTGGCGCTCCCAGAAACGCCCCAGGTCCGGGTACTCCGCCGTGGCCTGGGGAGGAAGGTGTCCAAATCAGCACAGACCGGGCATGGTGGCGTTTTCTCCAGACCGACACTGGGCGTGGTCCTCGTGCACGAGATACCTTGGCCAGTTCCGCCACCTCGCGCTCCGAGGCGGAGGTCTGCTCCGGAGTCAGCGAGCTTTCGTAGAACGGCAGCACCTTCTCCTGCTCCGTCTCCAGCTTACGACAGACCTCAGACAGACGCAGCAGACGCTCCCCCTGGTGTTGGAGGGACACGATTAATGCAATTAGTGCTGTGCGATTCCTGACTCACCACGATCCATTAAATATTGAAGCGAATCCTTTGAGTCCTAACAACACCATATCTATATTATTACGTAATTATAATCGAATATTATCATTAAGTGAAGTGAACTGCCTTTAACCGTCACCCTTGGTGAGCAGTGGGCACCATGACAGGCGCCCGGGGAGCAGTGTGTGGGGACGGTGCTTTGCTCAGTGGCACCTTGGCAGCTCGGGACTCGACTCGAGGCCACCACTGCCCAATCGATTACTAATATAAAAGTTGGATAACTCAAGAGTTTATCTGAATCGCTCAGAGACAGTGCATCCGGCGGCTCCTGTGGTCGACAGGTAACCGAATCGGAATCTCTCAGAGATCCAGGTTAGCGCTTCTATCCCGAGGGAGTGCATCCAGCAGCTGAATCTGAATCGCTAAAATGAGCTAGTTTAATCTGATTCATTCTCACCACGAGGCGATTTACTTTCTTTTAAAAGACGATTCAAATGCTTCAATTGACTCAGTTGACTCAATATCAACTGACTCAAGCGACTCACACAGAGGGAACCGGATCCTGAAACAGATTACATCTCTATGGAGGCCGTCCTGGACACACACACACACACACACGCACACACACCTAGACACAATTCACCTAGTGCACATGCCTTTAAACGGAAACCGGAGAACCTGGAGGAAACCTGCGCCAACACAGGGAGAGCATGTAAACTCCGAGATTTACGAGATGTGACCGTAAATGTCCAGGTGTCCATTATTGTCATATCTCATAGCTCAGGTTCCTGAGAGAGAACGTTCCGGAACAAACCTGTGCCACGACGCCCTGCAGCTTCTTCTCCGCAGCGTTGCCGAGGGAGACGAGGCCGGCCAACTGGGCTCTCTGTGCAGCTCGTGCCGGGCCGACCTGCATGCTGGGCCGCGAGGCCTGGGTGGCGACCTGCTCGCGGGTGGCGCGGAGCTCCTTCAGCTCGCCGTCGGCCTCCTTCTGTGCGGAAGTGACGCGAGAGCGGAACGCGGCGATGGCGTCCTGCGTTCCGATTGGAGGAACCTTCAGCGCCTTCGATTCGGAACATGCACTGTGTACGTGATGAAAGTGTCACCGGGCCTGCTCTCACCTGAATGCTCTGCAGGCGTCTCGTCTGCCTCTCGATCTCCAGGCCGCTCTGGTGCGCGCGGCGGCGCAGCGTCTCGTAGGTGAGGAGACGGTCCCCGGTGGCCTCGTGGTAACTGGCCTTGGCCTCCTGCATTTGCTTCCACAGGTCCTCCATCTTGGCCTCCATCTGGACGTGGAGGGCTTCCCTGTCCTCGAGGTTCTGCCACAGAGTCGCGGAAATGAGGTGAAAGTGAAGTGACTGTCACTTGTGATACACAGCAGCACAGCACACGGTGCACACAGTGAAATTTATCCTCTGCATTGGCGGATTGGGATTCGAACCAGCAACCTTCTGATCACGGGGCCGGTTCCTTATACTGTAGGCCACCACAACAACTTCAACTTCCCCAACTGTACCTTGTTTTCGACCTCATCCCAGGAGCTCTGGTACTCCAGCTCGAGCTCGCTGTAGATGTCCTCATAACGCAGATCGGTCAACGCAGTCGCGGCCTCCAGAAAATCACAGTCGCGCCGGTGCTCAGCGATCAGCCGTTTCCTGCGGAGATCAAGCCGAGCCGCGTGAACGTTCGCCTGGTTTATAAGGGCGTCTGGGGGGGGGGGGGGGGGGGGGGGTGACCCACCTCTCCTCGTCGCGCTCGGAGATGACTTCCTTCACACTGGAGCTCCACCGCAGGTCCAGGGCTACCATCCTGACCTTCTGCAGCTCCAGCAGCCGGTCCACAACGTCCAGGTGGGCGTGTGTACCTCGAGCTTCTTGTCGCTGTGCCTCGTTTAGGTCGCTCGCCAGCGCCTGGAGGGAGCGTGGCGCATAAATAACCCGAAGGCGTGGTTTGTGCCGCGGGTTTGGACTGCTGTACCTGGATAACGCTGTCCTTGCGGTCGAGGACCCGCTCGAACGTCTGACTGAGGATCTCGATGTCGCGGCGCAGCTCTGCAGCTCGGGACTCTCTGAGAATCCCGCGCCACTGCTCCGTCAGCTTGTTCTGATTCAGCCGACTGTTCCTCTCCTCCTTCTGAAGTTTGTCCTGCAAAGCGTCCGCCTTCAGTTGGACTCAACATCTCCTGCTTATCATTAACAGCAGTCTGGTTTTAACCCTCATTTTTCTCGTTACGTCCACTGAGATATATTTTATACATACATGGGTGGTAGTGGCCTAGTAGCCTGGAAGACCCAGGTTCAAACCCCACTTACTACCATTGTGTCCCTGAGCAAGACACTTAACCCTGAGTGTCTCCAGGGGGGGACTGTCCCTGTAACTACTGAATGGATAAAGGCGTCTGGTAAATGCAGTAAATGTAAAATGTAAATGTAGGGCCAATTAAAGTTGTTTGTGATGAAAACTGACCTTGAGGAACAGGTTGAGCATGTCTTCCTTTTTCTTCTCCATCTCCTCCTCGGCCCGGGCCTTCTGCTGCATGTAGAGGAGCCACTCCTCCTCATTCATGGCGGCCTGCTTCCCTCCTCCTCCTCCTCCTCCTCCTGCTCCTCTCTTGCCCCCTTTCTTCGGCATGTTTCAGATGCTGCCCTATAATTATATTTCCAATAAGACCTTTTCTTTTTTTAGACGCATGAATCCGTAATGATGGCCTGTTGTGAACAGCGACCTGCGGTACGGGCACTGACCTGGGATGTTGGACGCTGCGTGAAGGAAACGTTGCTGTTGGAGTGTTTGTGTGTGCGTTACCTGGCAACAGCGTGTCACCGGGACCCACGTCAGCAGCCAAGATCCGAGAGAAGGAGCTCGACTCGGATGTTCTGTGTGTTTGAACGATGAGTTACTGTGGAGCTGAATGTTCATGTGAACATTTTGAAAATAATCATTATCGTGCATCATGATGCATATGTGTGTGTTTTCTCAAGAAAATACACGTCTCAGTATAAAACATTCTTAATTTGAGGAAACATTATTATTGGTCTGGTTGGAACCTTGCGAATATTAGACTTTATTGTTGGAACGTCTCCTGATGCATTATGGGATGGACCGTATTACCGTTCGGCGGGCAGAACACATTTCTTCCGCCAAAAGTAGTTCCGCTTTAAACCGTCGCTAAGCAGGCATTTCGCAATAAAATTGCTAGAACTTCATGACCACATGAAGAACACTGTGTGACACATAATTACTCACACGTAGGCGTATGAGTACCAAGTCGCGCTTTTGTATATTTCTGTCGGCGGAGGAGCACCATGAGTATTTCCGCGCTGCGGCTTCCGGCCCTCTTTCCTCCAGCCTCCGAAGCAACATGGTGAGTTCGCGGCGGAGCGCCGGCCACCGCGCCTCCTAAAACACGCTTTTAACGCGCTCAGTCGCCGCTGGGCTGCCGCGCCCGGCTGCGCTGCGCGTCAGGACGCGTTCCAGCCGCGGACGAGCCCACGACGTCGGCTTTTTTTAACGAGACTCATGCCGAGGCGCGGCGGCCATGCGGCCGGGGCCGTCACGTTAGCCCGCCATGCTAGCTGGGCCCTCCGCCGCCGGGATCACACTGATCCCGGAGGAAGTTGCTTATCTAACGGGGACGCGTACATTAAATAATGTCCAAGTGACGTCTGGTGAGACTGATCTGATTTATTTACTTCCGCAGACCAAGAAGAGAAGGAACAACGGCCGCGCCAAGAAAGGCCGCGGACACGTCCAGCCCATACGATGCACGAACTGTGCCCGCTGCGTGCCCAAGGACAAGGCCATCAAGAAGTTCGTGATCAGGAACATCGTGGAGGCGGCCGCCGTGCGGGACATCTCCGAGGCCAGCGTGTTCGACTGTGAGTTCAGGGCCCCGCCTTGCTGCCATCGTGTCCCTGAGCACGACACTTAACCATGATTGTCCCCGTCACTACTGGTTTATAAGGGCGTCTGGTAACAAAAATCACTTTGTAAAGGTTGATCAAATTGATACAGGATTAAAATACAGCATGACGTTCTTGAAAGTGATGTGATTGTCATTGTGAGGCACAACACGCGTGAAAAGTGTCCTCTGTATTTAACAATCACCCTTGGTGAGCAGTGGGCACCATGACAGGCGCCCGGGGAGCAGTGTGTGGGGACGGGACCTCCATCAAGGGGACCCCGGTGGCACCTTGGCGGATCGGGATTTGAACCGGCAACCTTATGATTACGTCATAGGCTTTCATTTAGTGTGCAAAATAGTCCAGAGGCTCTTGGTGTAATAGTTTTTTTTAAATCACGGACTGAAGTTATATCAGGCCACTCAGAAGTAACATCACATCGAAACGCAAATTGACCTGTTAAATGTGAAATTATGAATCTATTTAAATTTGTTTTTGGGCGGAGATGTTTGTGTTTTAACCCAGTTTTCTTTCTCTGCAGCCTATGTTCTGCCCAAGCTCTACGTGAAGCTGCACTACTGTGTCAGCTGTGCCATCCACAGTAAAGTGGTGAGGAACCGCTCTCGGGAGGCTCGCAAGGACCGAACCCCACCGCCGCGTTTCAGGCCAACTGTGAGTGCTTCTCTTGTTTTCATTCTTCTAAAGAGTCGTTACATGGCATGGATGCTTAAGCTATAAAATCCTTTGTGGTTTAATATAAGGTACAATTATTTTATTGTCAAATTTATTAATTTTTTCTTTTTTGTATTTACAGGGTGGTCCACCACGAGCCCCTCCAAAGCCCATGTGAAACTTTTCCCATTTATGTACGTTTGTGTACAAATAAAATGGAATAAAATCACAATTTGTGTGTGTTTTTCTTGGTGCAAATCAAATCGTTTGCGATGTCTATATGTATCTTACTCGCATGAAATCCTCCACAAACAGATTATTAGGACGTGCGACCTGGTTATTATGAGTAATTAAACCAATGTCGTGGTAAAGGGCCCGTCGTCGTTCCTCCTGGCCGGCAGGGGGCGCTCTGCTCTCCGCCCTCTACCCGCGAGTCTCGTCTTCCGGCCCGGGTCTCGGAGCGACTCGGCGGCGGCGTAGCAGCAGCAGCAGCGCGGCGTTTCGGGAAGGACGATCCGAGGGTGAACGCGGGGGGCATCGTGCAGGTAGGAGCCGCTCTCTCCGGCTTTCCGCGTCCGCGCTGGAAGAACCGCGGCGGCTCGGTCTCCTCGGCGCCGTCGGGACGTTTTCTGCGTTCTCGCCAGCTAACTTCTGCCTGAAAACTTGCTCGACTCGAGACGCCGCGGTCGGCGGGCGGGCTACCGAGCCGGGGCGCCGTCCCGCGGCCTTTGGCGAGGGTTCGGGCGGCTGTGAGCGGCGACGGCCGAGCGGACGGTTGTTCGCCCCGCTAGCCGGCCAGCTAGCCGCCTAGCCGCAGCCCGGTGACGTCATCAACACGGGACCTCTGGACGAGCGAAAGTCGAAACTGCGCTTTACAAGACGCTTCTAATCGGCGTTTTAATCGGTTTTTCGTGGACGTTTAACGAGGCCGCACCCTCATTTACTGGGTCCGGCTGCCGTGGTGCTTTTACCCCCCACCCCCTGCAAACAGGATTAGGAGAAGACCGATGAACCGACGACGCGAAGCGTCCGGTAATTTTGCTTCGCCCATTTCTCGTCTCCTGGACTTCTCTTCCCTCCTGCGAATTTCCGATCGATCGGTTGCGGCTCGGACAAGTGCGCACAGACTGTTCCGCGCCGATCGGTGTTACCGCGGTATATCGTCGTACCGCCTGCGTATCGTCGCGGTGTCCGTATCGTCAAAACGATATCGTTTTTTTTTTTTTTTTGAAATAAAAAAGGAACACTCGTGCGATAGATTTAAAATATATCAGGCCGAATTATGAAGTGCGTTTATTCTGCGCCGTGAAGCAGCTTTATTTTACCGAAACGGCCGGAGGGTTTCGCACCATATTAGGACCGGCGTGATCCCCCCCCCATCTCGTGCACGATGTTTCTGTACTGTGATGTTTTATCCATGGGATCTCTCTCTTCTTCCTCCCTGGTGGCCCACGGACCCGCGAAGACCCTAAAACCTAGTTGAGAGAAATGACAAGCCATAGGCAGTCAGTGTCGAGCGTTAAGGTTAAAGAGGACGTTAGTGCCATGTCCCGCAGAAGAAGCCGAAGTGGAACCCCGCCCAACCACGGCACCAACAGCAATCACCCCTACCACCTGGAGCGCCGCATTTTTGTGGGGAATTTGCCGACCACTCTGATGGACAAGAAGGAGTTGGAGGATCTGTTCAGTCCGTATGGGAAGATAAATGGTTAGTAATGACGAAAGGCCGGACGACAAAAGCCAAGCTCACATTCAGGCCTAACACATGAAACACATGCATTCAGTCAGTGTCCCCTCGCGAACGCATCTTCCTTTTTGCAGCGTTGTCCATGTTTCGTGGGTACGGATTTGTGCAGTTTGAGCGGGTGGAAGAGGCTGAGGCTGCAAAGGCGGGACAGAGCGGTCGGTTATATAAAGGTTATAGACTAGGTAAGCTCTGCGGCGTCAGAAGGGAAGAATTCCACTGATCCAGAATGTTCTTTTTTTATTTTCATTTAAAAAAATTTTTTTTTTTTTTTTTGTCTTTTGTCCGGCGCCCCAGAACATTTAACATTTATGGTGTTTCGTGATGTATGTTGTTCTCTACAAAAAAAACTCAACGCTGGGGTGCAACTAAAACTGAAAAAGATGTCTAAACAATAAAAATGCATTTCTTTTCGACCTGTTGTAACATGACTCTGTTCTCAATTCTGAATTGTGTTTTCTAAATTGTATGGAATTTGCAAAAATGCATTTTATTTCTTTCTTTTTGTCCCCATTGGGGAGAAATAATTTGGTTTTTATTGCTTGAGATCCGCTTGAGAGCACCGGATGGCCTGAATGTGCGTGGAGTGAAAAGAAAAATCGCTGAATAATCCCCTTTATTTCCATGTTGAACGTTTGGATTGGTTTATTTACAGATATAAATATGGCAGCGGAGAGACGACAGAATAAATCTCAGTCCCGGCCGAGCCCTCCACGAAGGTAAAGTAATGCTGAAAAGGTGGACATGAAGACATGGCGACATTTGAACGCGTCTGGTAACGTCTTTTATTCCCCCCCCCCCATTTTCGTGGCGCGCGTGCATATTTTTTATTTTTATTTCCCGCATTTTTGACAGGAACCAGATTTTTTTTTCCTTTTTAAAAATAAAAAAAAAAATGCTCTACTTCCAGATTAGCTTGGTGAAATAAAGGTTAAAGGTCAAGTCTTATTTTTGATTGTGTCTTTGTCTCTGTTGAAATTCATTTTAAAGCGTCGGTCGTTTCATAAAAGCCTCTCGGCATGAACACTTTAACACAAGAAGACGATAAAATTATCCCAACAATAAAAAAAAAAAAAAAAAGATAAGTGGGCGTGGTCTTATTTTTGCGTGGGGGAGGGGCGTAACTCAACTTGGAGCGTTAAGAGTCGCCGCTATCAAATCTGTCGTAATCTACAAATTAAAATGGTGAATTTAGAGATACGCGGATTCGTCGTCGTTGCCGCGCTCGGGTTCGTGCGCTCGCGAGTTCGGACGAAGAACCTCCGCGGCGTCTCCTCTCCGATCGTCGCTGCAGAAGACGCCCGCGCGTTTGGCAGAGTTGGAAGAGTTGTGTTCTCATCACCTTCATCCTCGCCGGCCGGTTGATTCCACCAGATGTAGCGTTTCAGAGTGAAGAGCTGTGATCGATACTGTGTGGGAGGGGCTTGTCTGATGCCGCCGTCTGTCCCTTCAGGACCCCGTACGGCGGATATGGGGAGTCCCGGGACGGCCGTCCCCGCTCCCGCTCCCCTGTGCGGAGCCGGGAGTCCCGGGACCACAGGGAGCCGGGACGCGAGCCGAGGCCCGGCCCCGGCCCCGCCCGCGATCACGACCCTCGAGATCCCGCCAGCGAACGGTACCGTGGCTCCGAGGGACGGGAGAAAGACAGAGGCGACCCCTCGTACAGGTGAGTCTAGAACCTTTCTTTAGTCTAGAACCCCCGTTCCCGCCCCCGACCACAGCTGTGCTCCTCCCTCTCTCCGACCGTCCAGAAACGAGGGCTACGATCGGTACTACCGCATGGAGGATTACTACCGCAAGAAAGAGCCGTACCGGGAGCCGTACCGGGAGGCCTGGAGCGGCCGGAGGGAATCGGAAGGTGGGTTCCGTCCCGGAGTCGGGCGCGGCGTGCCCGGAGAGCGGGGGGTTAATCTGCGGTTTCCCCCCCAGACGAGCGGGCGAGCGAGGGCGAGCGGCGGCGGAACGAGCTGTACAGGCAGTACTACGAGGAGCTGCAGCGGCGCTACGATTCCGAGCGGCCCGTCGACTGCTCCGTCATCGTCGTCAACAAGCAGCAGAAGTAGGTGGTCAGGTTACGCAGACAGGAAGTACAACCATGTGATGTGGGGGTCACCTGTGGGGTCGAGGTGGATTTGTTTTCCCTAACGTCCACCCTCCCGTTTGTAGGGAATACGCCGAGACGGTGGGGAGGAAGGTCCGGGACGTGGGCATGGTGGTTGACCTCATCTTCCTCAACACGGAGGTCTCCCTGACACAAGCGCTGGAGGACGTGAGTCGGGCGCGCACCCCTTTCGCCATCATCATTACCCAGCAGCACCAGGTGCATCGCTCCTGCACCGTCAACATCCTGTTTGGAACGCCGCAAGGTAATATTAGAAAAGCCCCACCTACTACCATCGTGTCCCTGTCACTACTGGACAAGAAGTGTGAACTGTAGAATGTCGTCCCCCCCGCCGCCAGAACACAGGAACATGCCCATGCAGGACGCCATGGTCCTGGTGGCCCAGAACTACAACATCTACAAGGTGGAGCACCGCGACAAGGAGCGGGAGGAGATCGCCAGGAAGGCGGCCAAGATGGCGGACGACGTGCTGATGAGGGAGCTGGACCGCGAGCCGCACCCCGCGTCTCTGCTGTCCACCATCACGCTCCTGTCCGAGGGCAGGTCTGTTCCGCTCGTGTCCCGCCGCGTCCGTTCTGCTCGCGCGTTGACCTCTGGAATCCTTCCCAGGTTTTTGACTCCGGAGGAGCTGGACCGGCTCATCGAGTACCTGAGGGACAAGCGAGGACGCTTCCTCCAGGGCGGCGGGGACCTGCACGCAGGTAAACGTCTTGTCCAGTCACTCAGACCATATTCTTTAGAGATTGTGACGTCAACTGACACGCCCCCTGTACAGGAGATGTTGATTTGTGTCACATTGTCACATCTGTGTCCCACAGGGTCCCACACTGCAGCAGCGCCAGTCACTCATGAAGCTCCTGCCCAGCCTGTGTCTGCGATGGCCCACCAGCCGGCCCTTTCAGCCCCGCCCTCTGCTACCCTGGCTCCGCCCTCCAACCACCAGCAAGAGCTCCAGGCCAAAATCCTGAGTCTGTTCAACAGCGGCGTGGGAGCCACGGCGTCGGTGTCCAGCACCCTCCTGACGCCCCAGCCGCAGAGTTACGGCGGCGCCATGGGGGTCCAGCCGAGTCCAGTCCCGCTCTCCACCCCCGCGGTTCCCAAAATGGTCCAGTCCGTTTCACCGACGGTAATCGGCGCTCGGCCGGCCATGGCGCCCGCCGCCCCCCTGGGCTACGGCGCCCCCGCCAGCCGCATGGCGGTCCCGCAAGGCGTGCCCCGCCCACTGGTGCCCGGCACGGGCATCAACTTTGACAACCCGAGCGTGCAGAAAGCTCTGGACACCCTCATTCAGAGCGGACCCTCCATCAACCACCTGGTGAATTCGGGAAGCCTGGGCGCGGCCGGGCCACGCCCGAGCCAGGCGATGGGCCAGGCCCAGCCCATGTCTCACTACGCCCGCCCTTACTGAGGCCGCTCATTCCGGTTGTCAGAAGTGGACGACTGTGCGACTTTTTTTATTTTTTAACCCGACGTCCTGTGGTGATGAATAATAATTTGGAGTGCATGTCTGAACAAGGTTTTGAGTTGCTTTCCATCTTGAATCGAGGTGTCATTCAGCCGTCATTTTGTACAATTCTGTGATTTTTTTTTTTTTTTTTGTTCTTTTCTGTACAGAATTCTGACTTCATGCACCGGCCCTCTACTACTTCTGTTTTATCATTTACTAGTTCACGATAATATTATTTGTAATGATGACTTGTACACAGAAACTAATAAAATGGTATTAGTTTATTGCATTTTGTGCTGACAAATCTATAAAATGGAACGGGAATCTGCCAGAAGCCATAGAGATAAGAAGCATTTGGAATGCAAGATTGATCTACAGTTTTTCTTTCTTTTATGTACCATGAAACACAATAGGAGGATACATATTCATTCGAAATATTGAACTTACACCGACACAAAAGAAACACCTCAATACTAATTTGCACTATTTACAGGTGTTGCCTGCCCCGCCCTCTGCTCCCCTCCCCATTGAACAGAAGGGACGGCGTCCCCGGCTACTCGCCGCTGTCAGAAAATAATTCTAATTTGCAAAAACAGATAGCTGCCAATTGAAATATGAGTTTGGTGCGATTATGAGAGGTGGGTCCTCCTGCTGGCCTCCTTTCAATCCATTAGAATGAGTTTCATCTGGCATAATTAATAAGTAATAACTAAACATAACTTTGGTAATCACTTTTAATGTGTAATGAAATAAAATTATTCTTAAAAACGAAACCACCTTTGTTCGAAGTCCAGTTTAAAAAAAAAAAAAAGAGTACATGAAGCCACAAAACAACTGTAATATATTCGAATACAACAGTAATGAATTCAGGTTGGTGTGCGTGCAGTGAGTAACAACAGGCTGGGCTGGCGCTCTCAGGATCTGCTCCAATCTGCTCCGGTGCAAGGCATTCTGGGAACAGAATCAACGTCACAGCGTGGGTCTGAGGGGGCGGAGCTCACATCTGGCTGGGAACGCCCCTCAACAGGTAAACAACAGTGGCTTTCTAATACAGAACAAGGAATGTTGAATTAAAAACGAATCGATAAATAAAGTTCCTATAGAAATTCTGGAGTAAACTATTTCCACCTCACGTTCCTTCATAAAAAAAAATTACAATTTTTTAAAAACTATTCAACAATCAGTTTGAAGAAAACGGATCTGCTTTTTGCTATTTGTCGGAATAAAAGTGATTTTAGGAACATTCCTGCTCCATCAGAGCCCAGCCCCAGAAGTGGAAGCGCTTGTTTATAGTCTTTGATCAGCATTATACTCATAATCGTACTGCCATCACGTACACGTACAGTAGTGGTAAAGGGGGCGGGGTCAGCGCAGGTCAGTGGGTGTGGCTAAAAGCGGTGGGGTGGGGCAGGTCGGGTAGGGGTCACCACACACAGTATGACACGCACTATAAATTTAACACCAAATATCGTCAGTAAATTTGGAAACGTATTTTTTGTACAACGCATGCAGGAAATAAAAACCCCCATAAAAGCCAAGAAAATGAGGAGAAAACGAGAAGTAGGTAGTTTAGAATGCGCCTGGTCCTCGGTGTGGCCGCGACTAACACCTTCACCACGAGAGGAAAGGAAGGATGTTCTACCTCGACTCCGCATCTACACAGAATATCAGAATGATCTGGATCAGGTGCGTTTGCGAGCCGGGAAAAGCTGGATTGACGTGAACCTTCATCGTCGTCATCAGCCACAGACACCCTCGTCCCGGGATGATCGTAGAAATGATCGTTCTGGTTACGTCATTCTGGCCACAAGGTCGTGTGATGGAGAAAAGCAGCATACATATTATTTCTAATAGTGGTGGACGTTTCCGGCCAAAAATAAAAACAAATAAATAAATAAATACATCAAGAAAATGAAAGTTTTAGATATGAATCTACTAAAATTCACCATAGAAACGAATAACACCTGTTTAGGGGCAAAAATAAATAAATAACTATATATAGCTATACTTGTATATATATTTATATATAAAATATATATAATATAATTTCATCACAGGCAATTTTTTTTACTCCCCAGCAACAACTAAAAACCAGTATTGCACACAACGTAGAAAGATGAAATGTCAGACTGGCGTGACGAACACGACGAACGACTGCTGTCGGCTACGGTACATGAGAGCAGTATTACTTCGTATACGAAGCTAGAAAGACGTTCGATCGACCACCCAGAAGACGGAGCGTCGAGCATCTTTAATAAACGGGTCGTCACGAAATACAGGAGCACTGAAACGAATATCGTCACGGACAGACCATGCATGCGGGAGCGGCAAGAAGTGAGGATGGTTGTTAAAAACCCACGTCCGTGGTGGCTCAGTGTACGCAGGCAACCTTCTAAACGCGACTTCACTCCATTCGGGCTTCTTTTTATTTATTCTATTCCATTTTTTTTGTGATCGCCCAGTGAGAGAAGTCAATACAAGAATATTCTATTTTTTTTTGGTGTTTTTCCCCTTTCTTTCTTCTTTTGATTGATGTAAAACAAGTACAGATAAATATGTAGTTTCTCACAGATCGAAAGTCCATTTACGTGCAAACGTAAAAAAAAAGGCGACGGAACGACGAGAGAAGAGAAGATTTGTTCACAGGTTACGCCGTTTGTGCAAATGACCGTCCGATCGGCGGGTTTTGGCAGGAGACCCTCGACCTCCTCCGACTGCTTTCGACTCGAAGCCCCCTGGTAAGAAAATAAAAGATCTTCACCGGCGGCCACGCCCCGCCACGCCCCGCCCCTGATATGTATTCATACCATCTCACCATATTCCGTTATAAACGCTTCCCCTAGACGATCTGTCCCAATACATCGATATATATATACACACAGTACTATTCATACTCTAGCAGCATTCACAACTCATAAGTAATTTTTCATACACACGCAAAACGTAATACTGGATTCTGTAAACTCTACAAACTAGACCAGTTTTCTCCTAACGACTTCTAAGTATATTCTTTATATATATATATTCGTAAATAACTCTACATCGAGTGCAAGTGACGGGAACAATTACATCAGGATATGGTAAAAACGCATGTCATTGGTCAGGTAGCGATGGCGAAATGAAAAGTCCTCAAATATAAAATATATGTGTACAAAAATAAATGACACGATATGGTGTGATTTGAGATTTTACCTATTGCACGATCCTTCAAAAAAAGCACTTCATACGCACGCACACAAATTATTTCTTAAATATTTTTAAATAGATATATATATATATATATATATATATATATATAGGAACCAGTGTCTAATATTAATTTTAAGTGAATGATATTATGTTCTCAGTGTTTTTATACTACATCGTCTGCTTGGATTCGGAACCCCGGGTTCTCCTCTGAACGATTTTCTGCGTCTGGCACATGTGACATCTCAGTTTGGCAAAACGACTTCATGTATATTAACATATTCTTTCCGCAGCTGTGGATGTGTAGGTAAATAGAGAGTGTGTATATAGATATATAGATATACTTTTCTCTGGAAACATAAATCTCTGTGTAAAAAGGGGAGCGGATGAGACGGGTGTGGCACAGTGGCTGACAGTGCGGGTACAGTGCTAGCCTAGGACGAGACTCAAAAAGCATTTCCAGCCAACCCTGTGAGATAGGAATGTCTGCTCACGTGAAGCTTGTTAGTAGCTCACCAAAAAAAATAATACCATTTGAAGGAAAATAAGGATCAATAAATAACACGAATAAATCTCACAATGTCAACTATACACTTTTTACAGTCGTTTTTTTTTTTTTCTCTCCCTTTCTCAGATGTCAGTCCTCACGCCTCTCTCCGCCCACACTGGTGACCAGCAGCGGCATGGCTACTGTCCCCTCCTCTCCGGCCTCGGTTTTGGCACTGCTAGCGGGCTGAAGACGGCAGGTTGGCCACTTCCATTAAAAACAGTACGATTTCCTCACGACGTGAACGTGGGTTGGGGGGTTGGGTGGGGGGTGGGGGGGGGTGGGGGGGGGGGGTTGGGGTGGAGACCGGTGTTGGAGGAATAATGGAACAAGAACCTGTTGACGCTCCCCACGTATGTCCCCTGAGCAGGCAGTCCATCGTGAGGTGAGCTCTAGTGCACATGAACGACTCTCATCGGTCCCAGTGTGGCGTTTATTTCCTGGCTCGTCTCTTCCTGACCCTCGTCATGGACTCATGGACAAGACCTGCTCCCCTAAAACATGGGCTCAGAAGATGGAAAGCAAAGGTGAGGAGCTGCAGACCCAGACGGACTCACCCTCCCTCGGCTCCTCCTCCTGATGGAACCAAATGCTTCAGCTTCCTGTCTGGTGTTGACCACTTGGGAAAGCACAAGTGGGTTCTACTGGGTACTGTGTGTGTGTGTGTGTGTTTGGGTAGGTAATGTTGTGGTAGTTGGTTGGTTGGGGTTAAGGGGGCGGGGCTGGTTGGCATATTGCTTGGCAATGGAGGCGGGTTTTGAATTTGGCGGTGGGATGGCGGAGATGGAGCGGGGTGGGGCGGGACGTCAGACTGGACTCTCAGGAATAGATGGTGATGACCTCGCGACCTCCTCCACGTACCAGGAGAACCCGGTTCAGCCCTTCGGTCAAAACCTCCAGGAACTCCATGTCTGAGACACTCAGTTAAGGGTCAGATGGGAAAAAAAAAAAATCTTCAAATCTATTCTGATATTTTAGCTTTTCGATGGATTAGAACCTCACAGAACATCCTGGTGACCTGATGGCATCAAGTCTGCTGCATTAAAGACAGAGATGTTCCTTCTAACATTCACAATATAGATACATTTTCTTTCCTTTGCAGTCATTTGACTCTTTAGTACCCCTTATTCTAAATTCTCCCCCATATGTAGCGTATAAGGGTTTATTTTCTCTTCAGTCCATGACCCTTTGACCTCACGGACAAGATGTATTCATTTTATTGTCAAAATGACTACGCGAAATATAATATAACCATGACGACGCCGATCATCACGATACAGGATACAGTTCTCATCTCCTTTCCTGTTCTTCGGGGGTCCTGGCATGTTGAGCAGGACCAGCTTGGCCTCTTGGGATTTCTTCGCAATGACCCCGTTGAGCCTGAGGGCCGTGTGCATGCGCCTCACGTTCGACTGGTTCCTGTCGGAGCGAACGAGAACTTTATTTAATAAAACATATATATATTTTTTATCCCCCGTCATACGTGCTCCTCCATTTAAAGAAAGATACTTACAGGTTTTCCCACTCACTGCAGCGCGAGAAGAAGCAGAAAAACCAATCAAATGTGAAACAAACACCATGCAGCACCGGTGCGGCCAATCAGGCGTCAGCGGTGACGTATACCGTAAAGAACAACGTCCCATCATGCTTTGTGCTCCGGCGGCGGACTCACGGCTTCATGTTGAACAGGTCTTTGATGCCCTCTGGCGTGTTGGCGCCCGGCGGCTTGGCCTGCTCGCCGTCACACTTGGCCTCGGTCCACGTCATCTGCACCGCCTCGCCAGGAGTAACCGCGCCCTCGGTGGCGGGGGACTGGGGCGTGGCCGGGGTGGGGGGGTTGGTGCTCTTGTCGCCGATTAGCTGCTCCTGCGGAGGCGGGGACACAGCCAAAGACTGAGAGGCGGGGCAACACACACGGTACGGTACAGAGAGAGAAGAGAGGAGCCACACAAATCACAGGAGGACCATGGGAAATTTGGGGAGAAAGACGTTGGGAAGGTGGGAAAGAGAGACGTTATGAGAACCCGCCTGCTCCACGTGTAAAAACAGGAAGGCATGTAAATGAAGGATATTAATAATGTGGTAGGGTGGTGGTGGCCTAGCGGGTAACACACTCGCCTGTGAACCAGAAGTCCCAGGTTCAAACCCCACTTACTACCATCGTGTCCGTGAGCAGGACACTTAACCCTGAGTGTCTCCAGGGGGGGACTGTCCCTGTAACTACTGACTGTAAGTCGCTCTGGCCGCATTATCGGACGCGTAGGTGGCAGGAAGGGGCGGGGCCGTACCTCCTCCTCTGGTTTCTGCTCCTTGCTGCCTCCAGGCTGCTCCTCGGTGACGCTGAGCTGGGTGGTGACGGCCGCCGGGTTCTTGCGGCGGATGGAGCCGCGTGAGCTGTCCGTGATGCTCTGGATCTGAGAGGCAGCAGAACGTGCGCGGGGAATTAGCGAGGGGCGGAACATTTTGCCGACGGACCTGATTGGAAGCGCTGCTGCTGGCCTCACCTCCCGCTCTCGCTCGGTTTTGGTGAGGTTGATCTGTTTGAGGATCTGCGAGCGCTGCTCCATCATGAGGGTCTTCTCGTAGGTGTAGGCGGAGATGTCGCTGTCATGCTGCAGGTACAACCACACACAAGACAGGTTCCGTCCACCGTATGGTGCTGCATCACTGATGTCTTAACAGGACCAAGCGGGACAACATTCCAAGATATGTGTACACAATAAAAAAAAAATCCTGAAAATGTCATCCTACACCAGCAGTGATCTTACCATCTCGACCACCTCCACCTCAGCATCGATACGCAGGTGGTAGAGGAAGGTGGTGAGGTCTTTCTTCATCTGGATGCTGTTATCGTCCATCTGGGCCACGGTGAAAATGCGCATCTTGCACTTCCGCCACACCTGTCATGGGCATTTGGAAGCAACCGTTCACTTCTGAACCAGACCAGAGCTTGAGGACCACTGATCTAGAGCGGAGTGTCACCTTGTGCTGACGCAGCAGGAAGGGAAGCAGCATCAGCATGCCTCCATCGTGGACGATCCACCAGACGTCAATGAAGCCTTCGGTGAAGCGCTCGCCGTTGGAGGGGAAGGCCGCAATGTTCTTGGGCACCAGGAGGGCAAGGCTGGCAGACGTGGTCTCTCTCACCAGCTCTGCTCAGGAGACATCAGAACAGGATGAGGAGCTAGCACGGCCCATCTCCGTACCCCCCATCTATACATGTACACTTCTCAAAAAAAGAAGACACCCTAGGTCTGGATTTGGAGAAACACACTACAGGCTGATCCAACTTTGATGCAACGTCCTTAAAACAAGTCAAAATGAGGCTCAGTAGTGGGTGTGGCCTCCATGGGTGACCTCCCTACAACGCCTGGACATGCTCCTGATGAGGTGGCGGATGGTCTCCTGAGGGATGTCCTCCCAGGCCTGGACCAAAGCGTCCGCGGTCAGTGGCAGTCAGGCTTCCCAAAGAAATGCCACCCCACACCATTACTGACCCTGCTGCAGGCAGCAGAACCTGCTTTCATCTTCAGTGGTGAATTTGCCACACTTGGTGTTCTCTGTAAGCACGACCCCCTCCTGTAGATGTCGGGCCCTCATACCAGCCTCATGGAGTCTGTTTCTGACCGTCTGAGCAGACACATGCACATTTGTGGCCTGCTGGAGGTCATTTTGTTCATCAGCCAGAAAGCACAGGAACTGAGTAGCGGTCAGAACCACGCCTGTAGGACCACGCCTTTATTGGGGACGTGTAATTTCCACCTGTTGCGGGTGACATTGGTTTTTTGACCAGCGTATATATACCCGCATAGCGTGTGTGTGTCTGTGTGGGAGGAGTCCTAGGAATCGCCCGCCCACCAGTCCCATTGGTTCTGGAGATCTGCTAGAGCTCTCGCTCTGTCTGGTTGTAGTCGCTTTCCCCGCTCCCCTCTCCAACCCCTCCCTTCTCAGGACCCCGTAGACGGATACGTGGTGCTGCTTCCAAGCCGCCAGTCCTGCCGCCTCACCGATGAAGTTTCTCCAGGACTGATGCTCCTCCGCCTGCTTCCAGTTGCGCGGCCAGCTGACCAGCACCGTGTTGTGCTGCAGCCCCCCGAGGCCGCCGGCCTGGAGCAGGTGTGAGGTGGCGTCCCGCAGGTTGGAGGAGATCACGACCTGACTGAAGCCCTTCACCTTCTCCGCCTCCATCAGCTTGCGCAGCGACTGCGGACAAAATGCCATAATATCTCCTGATATTAATGACAATCAACCATGCAGCGAAATGTTCTATGTGATGCTGAGGAGGTGGAACGGAGGCTAGCCTCTGCCAATTTCGTTCCTGTCCCTCTTAGCACTCGTAGCGCACGCAAAGAAAGGCGGGGCCTTTAAAACGCTGCACAGGGCACCTTGGGGCGAAGCTGCATACCTGCTCGGCCTGCTGGGCCCGCGGATGGTTGTCCAGGTAGGTGCCCTCCAGCGCCGTGCCGACGATAGTCAGCCCCTTCCCCGCCTTCAACTGGTTGGTGAGGGACAGGAGGCGGGGCTGCTCCACGTTCAGCTCGCCGTCCATATCGACCAGCACCAGCAGCTGCGGCCTGAGGGCGAGGGGAGGAAGACGCGGGGACGAGGAAGAAGAACACTTTCACGCTCGCACAATAATCAGACAAATAATTCCGCCGTTGCCCTCCAAACACTATAATCCACTGTGTCTTAATTAATTAATGCTCAGGACGCTCTGGCAACGCTCTGTGCACGTAATGTAATACTGCAGTCGAGCGAACTTGAGCGGAACTGAAAATGGATTGTGTGTGTGTGTGTGTGTGTGTGTGTGCTGTAGGGCTAGTAGTCACAGCTGTGCAAGTCACTGAGAAATGCTTCATCGGCCCGACCCTGCAGCGCACCGTCATGTGGAGCCCACAGATGCCAGCAGAGCTCTCACAACATTTTTTTTTACTTTAAACTGAGTATATGTGTGTGTGTGTGTGTGTGTGTGTGTGATAGAGAGACTACCATCTACATTAATATTCAAAAAACACAAAAAATCTAGATTTGCCCCAGTACTTAAATACAACATGTTTATAAATATTTCTGCAACGTATCATTCGATCCTTTATCTAATTGTCACATAAAAGTAGCAAGAAATTACATGTAGGACATTTCTGCACTTTATGGACACTCTTCTGTACACTCTGTACTCTTCATTGTTCACACTTATAGACCTACGTACATTCAACATATATTTATATTCAGTATATGTATTTATAAACAGTATAAACATATTCTACACAAATAACACTTCCACACGCCCTTGTATGTTCTTGCACGTACTTGTCCAATAAACACGATTCTGATTCTGACATATTTAAATATATGTATTGCTATATTGGCCTGTCCTGTGTGTGTGTGTGTGTGTGTGTTCCATTTCTTCCTCTGGTCCACTTTGCCATTGCAGGATTTTTGCAGCACAAAATCCCAGGTTCAAACCCCACTTACTACCGTCGTGTCCCCGAGCCAAGACACCAGGGGGACTGTCCCCGTACCTACTGGCTGTAAGGCGTCTGAAATAAAGTTTCACCTCCAGTTCTTGGTGTGCGGTGGCCCCTCCTCCAGCCTCATGAGAGCGAATCGGGCGGCGCTCAGTGATATCCCGCGTATCCCATCACCCCATTCTTTCTCCGCCCTGTCAACAGTCCAGCAGAGAACAGCGGCCGTCACGCACACCTCATTAGCAAGGTACACTTCAGCCAGATTGAATTATGGGACATTTGTCAAAAAGGTGACATTCGCGTCCTCTGCCGTTCAGCAGTGCAGCGTCCGGCGCTATGGGCAGGTCAGGGGCGGGACTCACCCGCGGAACTCAATGTACTTGTAGATGCAGCCAGCTATCGCCATGGCGACGATGGCGTAGTACCAAGAGCAGATGAACATGAGGGAGAGACACAAGCTCATTCCCAGGAAGGACAGCGCCCTGCAGGGAGAAAAGCATTTCACAAGTTGACATTCCCGACCGACATCATGACCACCGCACGCGTGGAAGTCCCGCCATGCTGTTTCATTTCCACTACACTCGTGCCGGCGCCAGGTGCCGGTTCTAAACTGGGAACCAACCGAGAACCGATCTGCATCTACACTGGACACGGTAACATGTCACAGGCCACGGGCGCTAAACAGAAATCCTGGCACCTCAGTAAAAGCTCCTGGAAGTCCAGCGCCGCTGCTTTTACATTTACAGCATTTATCAGACGGCCTTCACCAGAGCGACTTACAATCAGTAGTTACAGGGACAGTCCCCCCCTGGAGACACTCAGGGACATGATGGTAGTAAGTGGGGTTTGAACCTGGGTCTTCTGGTTCATAGGCTACCACCCTACCCTTTTACATTAACCACATTCCTTTTGTCCCTATTGTCTTTCTTCAATTTTTTTGTCTTATTTGGTTGGTTGCTCTTCTAGTGCACTTTTTGTTGAACGTCCATATAGAAGAGCTTTAATTTCTCTTAATTTCTGTTTTAGGGCAGTGGCACCATTGTTTTTTTGTGGAAAAGTGCGGCACTGGATCCAAAATTGGGAACCGGCATGGGAACCAGAGCAGTGGAAAAGGGGTAAAAGCCTAGTGGGGTAACACACTCGCCTATGAACCAGAAGACCCAGGCTCGAACCCCACTGACTACCATCGTGTCCCTGAGCAGGACACTTAACCCTGGGGCGGGGGACTGTCCCTGTAACTACTGACTGTAAGTCACTATGGTAAATGCTGTAAATGTAAATGTAGGTATCTGAAGGGCAGCCAGGTTCTTATCTCCTGCGCCATGATTGGCCGTCGCACTCACCAGTGGTAGAACTTGAACCGCGGCCTCCAGTTGGGGGTTCTGAGCAGAGTTTGCAGGGCGCAGGCCAGGTTCACGAACATGTAGCACATCAGGAAGAACCTGCCGGGACACCACGAGCGGAGAAAATACGTAAGGCGGCCACGCGTATCACGCCATGCACGTGCGGTGGTCAGAGGTTCATCTCGTACATGGAGAGGATGGGAGCCACCGAGTCGAGCGAGGCGATGAGGATGCCGCTCTCGCAGATGCACGCCGTCAGCAGCAGCGCCCAGGTGGGCTCGCCGTTGGCCTTCCCGTGACCAAACACCTGTCAGGAGGAGCGAGTTCCGGTTTGTTCACAGCGCGAGACTCGAATTTGTGTAACCGCGGGCGGCTCTGCCTGCATCGTCAGACCTGGAGAAACGGCACGATGCCGTCCCTGGCGATGGCCTGCAGGAGGCGTGGCGCGCCGGTCAGGCTCTGAAGCCCCGCCCCGCAGGTGGAGAAGAAAGAGCCGAACACGATGACCCAGGGAGACGGCCAGGCCAGCGTGCCGATCACCAGATTCCCCCTGACGGCCTCGCCGAACCTGCAATTCACAATTACAAACCCACGAAAGGCAACTTATATAACATAGAAATTTCTATCAGTAAACCAGCTACCGTGTAAAATAACGACCACGTTCGAGACAAGGTGGAGGCTGTAACCCCAATTTCTCCATTAACGTGGATATTGGGGACTGTGTGGAACCTACTTGTCCCGTAGCACCGTTCCCTCGATGCAGGCGCCAAACAGAACCACGCTGGACATGTCTAACAAACAGGCGGTTAAGGGGCCTAGAACAGTGACAAGTGAAGTGATTGTCACGTGTGGTACACAGCAGCGCAGCACACTGTGCACACAGTGAAATTTGTCCTCTGTATTTAACCATCACCCTGAGTGAGCAGTGGGCACCGTGACAGGCACCCAGGGAGCAGTGTGTGGGGACGGTGCTTTGCTCAGTGGCACCATGGCGGATTGGGATTCGAACCGGCAACCTTCTGATTACGGGGTCGCTAGCGACTTAATCTCCTTCATCTGTTCACTGAACTCGTCAAAGGCTCTCGAATGACTTCATCCTTAAAAATGCTTTTCTCGTCGGGTTGTCGTGTTCTGTTTTTTTTCCGGCCACCAGGGGGAGCCGGGGGTTCTGGGTAACAGCAGATCTGCACATTTGGCCAGAACTGAGCCGAGATTTACCCATCTAGAAAATAAGAGTTATATTAATCTCCACTAATCTCTTCCCAGCTCCAATTATGTCAACTCCTCTCCACGGCAGGGTGTTGGAGCCCAGCAGCTTCCCGCCAAACTGATCCAGGTACCTCCCAAATGAAAAATGATCTCCGATCGGCGAAGAGTGCCGTGTGATAAGGATACAGATGAAGGAAGTGGTGGTGATAGCCATGATCGTGCCGATGGGGATGGACTTCTGGGCGTCCCGCAGGTCTCCAGATCGGTTGGAGCCGGCCATGATGCCTACAGTGAAGAATCCAAGAATGAATAAAAAAAAAACACACACACAAAGTGACATATTTTACAAATCTCCACATCTCGTCCATAAGTTGCTGAAGCACTAGGACCATCTGCTGCAGTCAGACTCCACAGAACCACAGCTGGGTAAACAGCAGATCTCACATCTCACTTCACACAGAAGCACAGAATGAAAGAAAAGAAAAGAAAAGAAAAAAAGGAGAAGAAGAGAAAGCTGAAATCTGACCCGTGACGGAGGGGAAGTAGATCCCCACCAGCAGCGTGAAGAAGCTGGTGATGTCCGCCAGGACGAAGCTGTTGGTGTTGCTGTTGGGGGCTTCGGGGTCCGAGATGCTGGGGACTCCGATCTTCTCAATGAACATCCCCTTCTCTATGTACTTCCCAAAGAGGTTCTCTGAGGAGCGGAGCAGATGTGACCGTGACAGTCGTTTCATGTGTTCATATTTGTGATGTCCAAAACGAACAAGTTCTTTAGATGCTACTAAAGGCTCCACATAGCAACTCGTTTTGACAGGTGGTGGAACCACTTAACGCAGAATAAACCTGACCTACGATCTGATTGGCAGTCTCGACAGACCCGTAGTTCAGTTCGTCTCCGTGGCTGTCATGATCCAGTTTCACGTTGGTCCTGTTTCCTGATCGTGTTCACCTGTGTCTGAACGTATAAAGCTGCCCGATTCGTGTCTGTTCACCGTCGGGTCTCGTGACGTCGTGTGAATGCGTCCTTCTTCATCGTCCTCATCTCAGTTCAGCGATGAGTGAGGGTTACCTACCTTTCAGAACGCCGCTGGTGATGCCAGGAATGCCCTGGATCTCGGAGACGTTGTTGTTGGCGAAGTAGAAGTCGCAGGTGGCGTTCAGGAACTCGGAGTCGCAGAACAGCCTCCACAGCTTGGTGGTGACGGTGGCGTTCTCCTTTTCGATCACCTTAGCGCAGACGTCAAAGCCCTTCCACACCAGCGTCCGGTTCCCCAGGAGACAGACACTGAGAGAGAGAGAGAGAGCGATTCTTCACCATCAACAACCGACACACGCACAGGCCCGGACGCCGTGAAACCAGACCAGCAAAGTGGCAAAACCTACGGGAAGACGGGCGGCTCAAACGCGGTCTTGATGACCCCAGCGTACACAGCCAGGATGGAGCAGATGACACAGGCCAGGAAGACCAGGGCCAGCTTGTTGACGTACTTCACGCCGACGAAAACCACCAGTGCCATGAAGCTGAGCACGATGGTGCCGTACACGCGCATGTTGTTCAACATGGCCGCCTCCGCCTCCGCGCCCTCCAGGCCCTCCATCTTAAAGATGGCCGCCTGCGGCACGATGTAGACCTGAGGGCGGGACAGAAGACAGGATGAGCTCTGCAGGCACCAGAATGCAGCCAACAAACTCATTTCTTAATAATATTATACCAAATTCCACCTGCCGAGTTTAGACTTGAAAGAATGAGGGGCATGCATGGCTCCCATTGCATCAGGTCAAATTGAGTCACCCAAGCATGGAATTAATGGCTGAATTATGTACGGTACCATTAAGTCACATTAACGGTCAATTTTAAAGCCCGACCCCGCGAACCGCCGCGGTGGGAGAAACCGGACCGGGGAAACGGAGCCGGAATCGGCCCGGAATCCAGACCGAGGAAGGCGCTCATTATTCTGCCCAAACGCCCGCTCTTCCTCTAACGCGGAATTTGCATAATTACTCTTCTGCGCGCGGAGGGGCGGGACAGGAAATAAGAAGCCGGAGTAACGGATTCGGCGGACAAAGGGAGGGGGGGACATGTGAAGATGAGAGATGGAACGGAGACAATGGGAGGGAGAAAATAGCACCAAAGCCCCCAGAAGACACAGATAGAGCTCAGAAGGGAGGCGGGGAGGAATTTCTGCAGATATGAAACGTGGCGAATGGAGGCTCCAATCGGGAGGAGCCGCTTGGCCAGGAATGTTTGATGAGGTTGAATAAAACGACGCCGACAATGGCTGATGTTGCGAAACGCCACGACAATCCGGAAGAACGTCTCCGGCTGCCGGCCTCCTGGACGTGCTTACCAGCAGGATCTCGATGCAGCCCAGGATGTACATGGCTCCGGCGTAGGTGGTGCCCA
The DNA here is from genome assembly GCF_900700375.1 of Denticeps clupeoides. Taxonomy (NCBI): domain Eukaryota; kingdom Metazoa; phylum Chordata; class Actinopteri; order Clupeiformes; family Denticipitidae; genus Denticeps; species Denticeps clupeoides. The sequence goes on along the minus strand of NC_041718.1, from coordinate 20,971,324 downwards.
GGTAGAAGCAGATGCCCACGGCTCCTCCGAACTCGGGGCCGAGCGAGCGCGAGATCATGTAGTACGAGCCGCCCGCTGTGGATCACGCGCAGAAATCAACTTCTTTTTATTACTATTGGTTTATATTCATCCTGATTTTATATTAGAATAATATCCGCACTGACGTCAAAATCAAGGCATTAACCAAACTGTCATTTTTAATAATAATAACAACAACAACAAACAAAGCAGTAATGGAATTTATTGGTAATGATTTGATAATAAGTCTCTTCTAATGAACTGAACACCCTGTTCAGAATAAGTTCTATCATCAGATCGTATGAGGGTTGTATTTCCGACACGCCCTCGTAAGCAGCGCTGCTGGTGTCAGGACAGGAGGTGACGCCGCTAGCTGGTCACGTGATCCCAGCCTGGCCGCCAGCGTTAGAGTTGCCAGGGTTACCTCATTCGATCCGACCAACGTGCCAAGATAACCAGGGTTGTGGACATGTGGGTGGGTGGAGTTCACCGTCTCTCTAACACACACACACACACACACACGCACAGTCACAATGGATTGACTTACCTGGCACCACTCCATTGGTGGCAATGGCACTCATGGAGATGGCCGTCAGCATGGTCTGTGGAAAGATAATGCGTTATGAGCTCATGGCCACTGCAGTGCTAATATAAGGCGCCAAATCCCAACGGGCCAAACTCTGGGGCTCCAGGTGCTTCCTGCAAGACCCCACCCGTCCCCCAGGACAGTCGCCCGCCCAACGCTCCATCTAGATCTGGTGCTGTCACCTCATCAAGCATGAAGAAAGGCCAACCAAACACTTCCATCGAGTGGAACATGATTACCGATGCCGGGGACCACTCGTTCCTCACCTGCAGTAAGTGGGAGTGGGTGGAGCAAGGGCTTATGGGAGGGGCTTTAGGGAGGGGAATCTTTTTGGCTCTATGCACCACAACACTGGATCTGAAATGAAACAGTTCGTACTTGTGCCACCCGCCTTTAAAAGGGTGTGTGTAATTCCCTCATTTTCCCATGTTTCCAGATGGTTCCAAATGGTTAGAATTTCTGGAGCTGTGTGTAGATGTGACCGGGTGTTCTGGGCTGTGCTGTCCCTCTATTTAAGACGTATTAGTCTGTAATCAGGTGGTAATGGAGTCGAGTGGGGTCACCCTCACGGGGGACGAGATAACGCTCTAATTGTTGAAGTGTTTTATCTGATGAAGGCCGTCGGGACTCAGGATCCGAGCCGAATGGAGAGGCGACCTGTTCAGCGGCCCAGGCGTTACTGAGCGAAATTAAAACGGCAAATTACCCCCGAGGAAGTGAAATAATACCTTAATTCTGACCTTTTAGCAAAGTCATGTGACCCGCTGACACGCCCCAACAATACTGTCACAAAGCTACACGACTGTCTTCGAGTCACATTTGTTCCGTTTCGGAACCCTGATAACGACTTAAAAACAAGCTGAACTGGGACGTGGAGAACGTTCTGGAGGTTCGATCTCGTACTTCCTTAGATTCGAATTCCAAAAGCCTTACAAAGACGAGGACAAAAAAAAGGAGACGAAAACTTAATATCCATCCCGTCAGGCCGAACGCACGGCACGACGTCCCTGACGCCCTGCAGGGGGCAGTCTTGCACTCGGCGGCCGCCACCGCGCCACGCACGCACCAGCAAGGTGTGCTGCTCAGCTGTTTCCTAGCAACCCGATGTCAGGATGCGTTACCCTGGAGAATGCCTTGTTTATGTAATCATATGACAGATGAAGACGGGGGGTGGGGGGGTGGGGGGGTCCGGCCTTCTTCAGCTCCAGATGGGTGAAGGTGGTGCAGATCCGCAGCGCGTCGGCGTCGTTAACAGCCGTCTCCGGATTAGCGGCATATTGTTAATGATTCCCTCCATGTTAAAAATATTCCATTACGCCTCATTAGGGCCAAGTGGGATTTGGAGGCACCATGGGAGATTTTGGTCCAAAAGTCTGTTTCTTTGCCGAGTAAAAAGCACGAAACAGAAGAGGATTGGAAAGCCGCCAGTAATGTTGCCACGGGAGCCGTGTGAGAGTAAAAACTTTAAAAAAAAAGCCTTCGCTGGACCATGGAAGTCATGTGATCAGCGGAAACATATCTGGCCGCTTATTCTGCATCACGGTATCTGGTTGTGGCGTGGCAGGAAAGGACACCTGAAGGGGGACGAGCGAAGCCGCGAATTAGCATCTAAATCCGGACGGAGCAGCTCTGTGGAGTTGTTGTCGAGTCGGAATGGTCATATGCGATCATGTCCCCCTGGATGGCGGCTGCTATATTGGGACTCGGGCAGCAGACTGGTTTGTCCAGAAGAGAGGAAAAAACAGGAAGCTCTTAGTAAAGGGCTGCTGAGACTCAAATCCACCTCTATACGGTGGTGTGACTATACTATGGGCAGAATGTTAAAGACAACTACACACTCGCCTATGAACCAGAAGACCCAGGTTCAAACCACACTTACTACCATCGTGTCCCTGAGCAGGACACTTAACCCTGAGTGTCACCAGGGGGGGACTGTCCCTGTAACTACTGTTTACAAGTCGCTCTGGATAAGGGCGTCTGGTAAATGCTGTAAATGTAAATGTAAAATACGTGTTCTGGGAAGTGATCCGGAAAAGAAAAGCTTCAAATTTCATTTTTAAATTTAGAACAAAATGCTCCTTGTTTTTCCTGAATGCTCTAAACTAATTAATAACTAAATCCAGCCAGACCCCGTCAGGCAGTGGGTGCAGAGCACGGACTCACACACACACCTATGGGCAATTTAGAGTTGCCAAATCACCCAGCATGCATATCTTCTGATTGTGGGAGGAAACCGGAGAACCTGCACCCACACGGGGAGAGCCACACACACACACACAAAGCCGGAGGTGTGAGGTCAAAACTAAGAATATTATTTTAAAAGTGCAGACTGTGCCTCTTCACATTTAAAACCTCCATTTCAAAAAAAGGTGAATGCACCACCTGGTGAGTGAGCAGTACCGGGCGTGTAGGGCTGGTTGTAGCCTGGTGGGTAACACTCTCCACGGTGTACCAGAGGAGCACAGAGTCTCACCGTCCCTGTCACTACTGCCTGTAAGATGCTCTGGTAAATGGACGGGATCGAGGTCGCGGGTCTGATGATAATGCGGTAATGAAATGTGTGTTATGAGTCACGTGACCGTTGTGTAGAGAACCGTGTGGAGAGAACCGCCGCTGCTGCTCCACGCGCGCGCGCATGTGTGTGTGTGTGTGTGTGTGTGTGTGTGTGGGTGGGTGGGAGCAGCTTTGCTTTTCCACGGTGACGATCTGAAGGGTTGTGCTGAAAATAGCACAAGCGTGGAGGAATCTAGGTTGCATCCTCATATGCATATACAATAACACACCCCTCATCATGCATACATACAAATGCACATATTTTCTAAATTAACAATAAACACACACACACACTGCAGCAGAACAAGGACTGAATAGAAGTTATAAGGTGAGCGTGATAATTGTGAAATTTGCTGTAAAGGACTGTGCATTATTGTGTACGGTGTGTGTGTGTGTGTGTCTGTCTCACCGTGGAGCAGCACATGAAGACGATGATGAAGGCCTGAATGACTCCACCAGTTCCTACAATCCACGTCATCCTCAGGAACAAGATCACCCCCAAGATGTTCTGCAGACAGGGCAGGTACACGCCCATCAGCGTTCCCATCCGCGGAGCCTGCAGAGCAACACACACAGGACAGGGACAAACAGCGCTGTTGGTGTGTAACGTCAGCATACGCAGAACCTGTCTGATGGTGACTCGGCTCTGTGTGCGTGTGTAGGATCTCATCATGCTTCTAGCTGATGAAGATCATGATGAACACTGAAAGACAGCTGTACACACGTTCTAGGCGGTTAAGGAACCGGACCTGCAATCAGAAGGTTGCCGGTTCAAATCCAGATCCGCCAAGGTGCCACAGAGCAAAGCACCGTCTTTAATTTACTTTACTTTACTTTATTTAGCAGACGCTTTTATCCAAAGCGACTTACAAGAGGAAGACACCAGCAATTCTCGTTCGATTTCTATAGAATATTGAGTATACAAACTAAGAGCCCTGATAAGGCTCCCCACCGTCCCCACACGTTGCTCCCCGGGCGCCTGTCATGGCTGCCCACTGCTCACTCAGGGTGATGGTTAAATACAGAGGACAAATTTCACTGTGTGCTGTGCTTTTCACTTCACTAGTATATTTATAGATGCAGAACACAAATAGAAAACAAACGGACACACACACACACACACACACACACCCACCCAGACACACCCAGACACACACACACACACACAGACACAATCTATACTCCACTGAAGCATAGATTACTTCTTTATGTATGAAAAGGACACACATAGAAGGAAAGATTGCAGACTGCGGCAGCGGGATCACTCTGGTATCTAGATGTTCAGAAGACATTATGGAGGTTAAATACTGGCTTGTTGAATGATCCTGCCTTCAGTAGGGCAATGGAGACAGACCTCAAACAGGACAATGACAACGGAGAGGAAAACCCTAGTATTGTACGGGATGACATAATGTAAATAGATTAGATTGACGGGTTGGGTGCTGTTTGTAAGAGTAGAAGGTCGTACGGTGACGTTTTCTTCATGGGAGAGGACGTGACAACTGGACACGTGAAGACATTTTTTCATAAGTGAATAATTTTTGATTCCATTATACCAGGGTGGAGGGAAACAGAAGGTGAACGTGGACCATGCAGCCAGTGGCTGGAAGGAAAGTCCACAATATTCATTCAGGCAGAAGATTGTAAAATTAAGACTTTGGGATAAAATAATTAAATAAAGAATAAGAGAACTAATTGTGGTTACAGTTATGTGCTAATAAACAGCACATTATAAAGAACTGCATTGAAGAACTTTGTCTTTCTGCTCAGGCGAAGTTTAAACGTCTGTCCCGGACAGATGTCTTCTTTTTAGTCTTCTGAGTCTCACACTCATCTATTTAAGCAAGATTTTCTTTAAAAAAAAAAAAAATGGAAGTAGAACAGCAATATATAGAATGTTTGAAAAACAAAGAGTCTTTTGAACATCTGGACAAATTACGCTCATGGTTATTAAACCTCAGTTATGATGATGCCATGTTGGAAGCATTATCCCACGGACATGATGATTATTTTATGTACTTGCTGGACAAATACCAGAATCGTTTTTGGGCTGCCCCATTTGCAACCTTCTTCTTTCGTCACAGAGCGGTTCAAGGTATGCTGGAAACCCAAAATATGTAGACATTCCTAAAAAGTATAGAAGAGTCAGAGCCCCACAACTTATATTTATTAATGCGGAATGGTAAGCTGAAAGATTGTCCAAATGAACTCTAAGTAGTGTTTGTGATGTTAGAGATCCTGGACTACTGGGCCCTGTGCGACATGCTGTGTGATGGTTGCGAATCAATCTGGCCTTTGAAAATAATTCTGGGATAGATATGGAACTGTTAGGTTTCTTACAGTTCAATTGGGTACAGATGTAATAGCCGGCATCTATATTCCTGCCTGGACATCTCGCTAATGTTCACTCACCAGTCTCGCTTATCATGCATGAAGAGTCTGGAAGAGAAGCGGGACACCTGGATACAGATACTGGGAGAGGACAGGTTCCTGTACCTCACTGGGAAAAGTCCTGGACCACCAAACCTCCTCACCATGCAGCAACTCCTTTAGTGTCCTGACTACAGGGAATTTATACAGATCTCAAAACACCCACCAGTCGCTATCAGCCTTAATCCTGTCTTCCTTTTCAATAAGATTATTGAATGAATCAGAGGAGACGGCAAAGCAATCATTACCGTATTTTACACACATTCGAATACAGGAAATGTGTGTCAGATGTTGAGGTGAGAAAAAGATAAGGCCATGCTGAATTTGGTGGCAGTAAACGGTCTCTGTAAGTGTCTGGTGATGCAGGTCAGGTACATCAAACATCTCACTTTCAGCATTTGATAGTGAATGACAACTTAATTTTTAACGCGTTTACGTGTACGTTCTACCTTGATGGGTTCCATTTCGTCTGTGCTTAACCATAAAAATAAAGATCCTGACATAATAATAACGTACCGACTTTAGTACTGATTTTATGCATTTGTGAACATTATGATCCATCAGTCATATTCATCAATATTAAACTATGAGGACCCCAAAGTTTTCAAAAACTTGAAATCTTTAATACAAGCTTCTAAGACGTAAATGGGTTAAATAACCATTTAAAAGAAGTACATTTATTGCAAAAATAAAAAAGGAGAGGATAAGCGTGGCATTCTGGCAGGAACCACATCTTTCTGCAGCTGAGAGGTGAAAAATCACCTTATTGACCTCAGTATGGCGAGCTACATCTGGATCAACACCAGGATGCACATTTTACTCTGCACCACATGCAGCGCACTGAAGTATAGATTACTTATAGATTACTAGATTACTTTACTGCGGCAGCGGGATCTTTCTGATCACTCTGGCATCTAGATGTTCAGAAGACATTATGGAGGTTAAATACTGGCTTGTTGAATGATCCTGCCTTCAGTAGGGCAATGGAGACAGACCTCAAACAGGACAATGGCAACGGAGAGGAAAACCCTAGTATTGTACGGGATGACATAATGTAAATAGATTAGATTGACGGGTTGGGTGCTGTTTGTAAGAGTAGAAGGTCGTGCGGTGACGTTTTCTTCATGGGAGAGGACGTGACAACTGGACACGTGAAGACATTTTTTCATAAGTGAATAATTTTTGATTCCATTATACCAGGGTGGAGGGAAAGAGAAGGTGAACGTGGACCATGCAGCCAGTGGCTGGAAGGAAAGTCCACAATATTCATTCAAGCAGAAGATTGTAAAATTAAGACTTTTGGATCAAATAATTAAATAAAGAATAAGAGAACTAATTGTGGTTACAGTTATGTGCTAATAAACAGCACATTATAAAGAACTGCATTGAAGAACTTTGTCTTTCTGCACAGGCGAAGTTTAAATGTCTGTCCTGGACAGATGTCTTCTTTTTAGTCTTCTGAGTCTCACACTCATCTATTTAAGCAAGATTTTCTTTAAAAAAAAAAAAAATGGAAGTAGAACAGCAATATATAGAATGTTTGAAAAACAAAGAGTCTTTTGAACATCTGGACAAATTACGCTCATGGTTATTCAACCTCAGTTATGATGATGCCATGTTGGAAGCATTATCCCACGGACATGATGATTATTTTATGTACTTGCTGGACAAATACCAGAATCGTTTTTGGGCTGCCCCACTTGCAACCTTCTTCTTTCGTCACAGAGCGGTTCAAGGTATGCTGGAAACCCAAAATATGTAGACATTCCTATAAAGTATAGAAGAGTCGGAGCCCCACAACTTATATTTATTAATGCGGAATGGTAAGCTCAAAGATTGTCCAAATGAACTCTAAGTAGTGTTTGTGATGTTGGAGATCCTGGACTACTGGGCCCTGTGCGACATGCTGTGTGATGGTTGTGAATCAATCTGGCCTTTGAAAATAATTCTGGGATAGATATGGAACTGTTAGGTTTCTTACAGTTCAATTGGGTACAGATGTAATAGCCGGCATCTATATTCCTCCTTAGACATCTCGCTACTGTTCACTCACCAGTCTCGCTTATCATGCATGAAGAGTCTGGAAGAGAAGCGGGACACCTGGATACGGATACTGGGAGAGGACAGGTTCCTGTACCTCACTGGGAAAAGTCCTGGACCACCAAACCTCCTCACCATGCAGCAACTCCTTTAGTGCCCTGACTACAGGGAATTTATACAGATCTCAAAACACCCACCAGTCGCTATCAGTCTTAATCCTGTCTTCCTTTTCAATAAGATTATTGAATGAATCAGAGGAGACGGCAAAGCAATCATTACCGTATTTTACACACATTCGAATACAGGAAATGTGTGTCAGATGTTGAGGTGAGAAAAAGATAAGGCCATGCTGAATTTGGTGGCAGTAAACGGTCTCTGTAAGTGTCTGGTGATGCAGGTCAGGTTCATCAAACATCTCACTTTCAGCATTTAATAGTGAATCACAACTTCATTTTTAACGCGTTTACGTGTACGTTCTACCTTGCTGGGTTCCATTTCGTCTGTGCTTAACCATAAAAATAAAGATCCTGACATAATAATAACGTACCGACTTTAGTACTGATTTTATGCATTTGTGAACATTATGATTCATCAGTCATATTCATCAATATTTAACTATGAGGACCCCAAAGTTTTCAAAAACTTGAAATCTTTAATACAAGCTTCTAAGACGTAAATGGGTTAAATAACCATTTAAAAGAAGTACATTTATTGCAAAAATAAAAAAGGAGAGGATAAGCGTGGCATTCTGGCAGGAACCACATCTTTCTGCAGCTGAGAGGTGAAAAATCACCTTATTGACCTCAGTATGGCGAGCTACATCTGGATCAACACCAGGATGCACATTTTACTCTGCACCACATGCAGCGCACTGAAGTATAGATTACTTATAGATTACTAGATTACTTTACTGCGGCAGCGGGATCTTTCTGATCACTCTGGTATCTAGATGTTCAGAAGACATTATGGAGGTTAAATACTGGCTTGTTGAATGATCCTGCCTTCAGTAGGGCAATGGAGACAGACCTCAAACAGGACAATGACAACGGAGAGGAAAACCCTAGTATTGTACGGGATGACATCATGTAAATAGATTAGATTGACGGGTTGGGTGCTGTTTGTAAGAGTAGAAGGTCGTACGGTGACGTTTTCTTCATGGGAGAGGACGTGACAACTGGACACGTGAAGACATTTTTTCATAAGTGAATAATTTTTGATTCCATTATACCAGGGTGGAGGGAAACAGAAGGTGAACGTGGACCATGCAGCCAGTGGCTGGAAGGAAAGTCCACAATATTCATTCAGGCAGAAGATTGTAAAATTAAGACTTTGGGATAAAATAATTAAATAAAGAATAAGAGAACTAATTGTGGTTACAGTTATGTGCTAATAAACAGCACATTATAAAAAACTGCATTGAAGAACTTTGTCTTTCTGCACAGGCGAAGTTTAAATGTCTGTCCCGGACAGATGTCTTCTGAGTCTCACACTCATCTATTTAAGCAAGATTTTCTTAAAAAAAAAAAAAAAAATGGAAGTAGAACAACAATTTAAAGAATGTTTGAAAAACAAAGAGTCTTTTGAACATCTGGACAAATTACGCTCATGGTTATTAAACCTCAGTTATGATGATGCCATGTTGGAAGCATTATCCCACGGACATGATGATTATTTTATGTACTTGCTGGACAAATACCAGTATCGTTTTTGGGCTGCCCCACTTGCAACCTTCTTCTTTCGTCACAGAGCGGTTCAAGGTATGCTGGAAACCCAAAATATGTAGACATTCCTATAAAGTATAGAAGAGTCGGAGCCCCACAACTTATATTTATTAATGCGGAATGGTAAGCTCAAAGATTGTCCAAATGAACTCTAAGTAGTGTTTGTGATGTTAGAGATTCTGGACTTGTGGGCCCTGTGCGACATGCTGTGTGATGGTTGCGAATCAATCTGGCTTTTGAAAATAATTCTGGGATAGATGTGGGACTGTTACAGTACTCACGGTTCAATTGGGTACAGATGTGATAGCCGGCATCTATATTCCTCCTTAGACATCTCGCTACTGTTCACTCACCAGTCTCGCTTATCATGCATGAAGAGTCTGGAAAAGAAGCGGGACACCTGGATACAGATACTGGGAGAGGACAGGTTCCTGTACCTCACTGGGAAAAGTCCTGGACCACCAAACCTCCTCACCATGCAGCAACTCCTTTAGTGTCCTGACTACAAGGAATTTATACAGATCTCAAAAGACCCACCAGTCGCTATCGGTCTTAATCCTGTCTTCCTTTTCAATAAGATTATTGAATGAATCAGAGGAGACGGCAAAGCAATCATTACCGTATTTTACACACATTCGAATACAGGAAATGTGTGTCAGATGTTGAGGTGAGAAAAAGATAAGGCCATGCTGAATTTGGTGGCAGTAAACGGTCTCTGTAAGAGTCTGGTGATGCAGGTCAGGTTCATCAAACATCTCACTTTCAGCATTTGATAGTGAATCACAACTTCATTCATAACGCGTTTACGTGTACGTTCTACCTTGATGGGTTCCATTTTGTCTGTGCTTAACCATAAAAATAAAGATCCTGACATAATAATAACGTACCGACTTTAGTACTGATTTTATGCATTTGTGAACATTATGATCCATCAGTCATATTCATCAATATTAAACTATGAGGACCCCAAAGTTTTCAAAAACTTGAAATCTTTAATACAAGCTTCTAAGACGTAAATGGGTTAAATAACCATTTAAAAGAAGTACATTTATTGCAAAAATAAAAAAGGAGAGGATAAGTGTGGCATTCTGGCAGGAACCACATCTTTCTGCAGCTGAGAGGTGAAAAATCACCTTATTGACCTCAGTATGGCGAGCTACATCTGGATCAACACCAGGATGCACATTTTACTCTGCACCACATGCAGCGCACTGAAGTATAGATTACTTATAGATTACTAGATTACTTTACTGCGGCAGCAGGATCTTTCTGATCACTCTGGCATCTAGATGTTCAGAAGACATTATGGAGGTTAAATACTGGCTTGTTGAATGATCCTGCCTTCAGTAGGGCAATGGAGACAGACCTCAAACAGGACAATGACAACGGAGAGGAAAACCCTAGTATTGTACGGGATGACATCATGTAAATAGATTAGATTGACGGGTTGGGTGCTGTTTGTAAGAGTAGAAGGTCGTACGGTGACGTTTTCTTCATGGGAGAGGACGTGACAACTGGACACGTGAAGACATTTTTTCAGAAGTGAATAATTTTTGATTCCATTATACCAGGGTGGAGGGAAACAGAAGGTGAACGTGGACCATGCAGCCAGTGGCTGGAAGGAAAGTCCACAATATTCATTCAGGCAGAAGATTGTAAAATTAAGACTTTTGGATCAAATTATTAAATAAAGAATAAGAGAACTAATTGTGGTTACAGTTATGTGCTTGTCACTGGCCGAGTTCGGGGACGCATTCGCAGGTATGCTTGGAGCAAGTGGAGTAGTCGTCGTACTGGGAGAGGAGGACCGGAGGCGCTTGGCCGGTGATTAGGCGGCCGGAGGTGAGCTGGGACGGGAGTGTGGCCGTGGAAGCGCCGCGGCGAGGCGGTGAGGGAACTCTGGTTCCGTGGGGGCTAACGGGGAAGATCGTATTAGCAAAAGGGGGCAGGCAAACTCAAGGTCAATGGCGGGTGAAGGTCGTGGTCACACTGGAGAATCAGATTAGAGATCGTCGTCACAAGAGGGGCAGGCAAAGGTCGTGGTCATGGATATCAATCAGTCCGTTGTGGGAAAATAAGGCTGGCGTCTATGGAAGTAAATTCGTCAAAGAGCGGGCAGTGTCTCCTCAGTGTCATCTAGATTTTATACTTGGTGCTGCCCGCTCTCACTTCCGTTTCCGGGTTGGTGTCTCCCCGGCTTGTCTGGCACTCTCTGTTGGGCTGGAGGTGTATTGGCCGTGACAGTGCTAATAAACAGCACATTATAAAGAACTGCATTGAAGAACTTTGTTTTTCTGATCAGGCGAAGTTTAAATGTCTGTCCCGGACAGATGTCTTCTTTTTAGTCTTCTGAGTCTCACACTAATCTATTTAAGCAAGTTTTTCTTAAAAAAAAAAAAAATGGAAGTAGAACAACAATTTAAAGAACGTTTGAAAAACAAAGAGTCTTTTGAACATCTGGACAAATTACGCTCATGGTTATTAAACCTCAGTTATGATGATGCCATGTTGGAAGCATTATCCCACGGACATGATGATTATTTTGTGTACTTGCTGGACAAATACCAGAATCGTCTTTGGGCTGCCCCACTTGCAACCTACTTCTTTCATGACAGAGCGGTTCAAGGTATGCTGGAAACCAAAAATATGTAAACATTCCTATAAAGTATAGAAGAGTCAGAGCCCCACAACTTATATTTATTAATGCGGAATGGTAAGCTCAAAGATTGTCCAAATGAACTCTAAGTAGTGTTTGTGATGTTAGAGATTCTGGACTAGTGGGCCCTGCGCGACATGCTGTGTGATGGTTGTGAATCAATCTGGCCTTTGAGAATAATTCTGGGATAGATGTGGGACTGTTACGTTTCTCACGGTTCAATTGGGTGGAGTTCTGATAGCCAGCATCTATATACCTCCTTGGACATCACGCTAATGTTCACTCACCAGTCTCGCTTATCATGCATGAAGAGTCTGGAAGAGAAGCGGGACACCTGGATACGGATACTGGGAGAGGACAGGTTCCTGTACCTCACTGGGAAAAGTCCTGGACCACCAAACCTCCTCACCATGCAGCAACTCCTTTAGTGCCCTGACTACAGGGAATTTGTAGAGATCTCAAAACACCCACCAGTCGCTATCAGCCTTAATCCTGTCTTCCTTTTCAATAAGATTATTGAATGAATCAGAGGAGACGGCAAAGCAATCATTACCGTATTTTACACACATTCGAATACAGGAAATGTGTGTCAGATGTTGAGGTGAGAAAAAGATAAGGCCATGCTGAATTTGGTGGCAGTAAACGGTCTCTGTAAGTGTCTGGTGATGCAGGTCAGGTACATCAAACATCTCACTTTCAGCATTTAATAGTGAATCACAACTTCATTTTTAACGCGTTTACGTGTACGTTCTACCTTGCTGGGTTCCATTTTGTCTGTGCTTAACCATAAAAATAAAGATTCTGACATAATTGGGTCTGTCAGAAGACAGACCATTTATTATTGTGCTGAGAATGGCAAAAAAGAACATGTCTTACGTTAAAGACCGCCACGCGAAGACCGTCAAACGTAAAGAAACAACGGATTTGTAAAATAAAACTTCTTTGAAGTGATACTGCAGTACCTCAGTAAAGAAGCCCCATTTTACAAATTCCATGCCCACAGCTGTGACCAATGCCCGGACAGACCCATCAAAATTTCCCCTGGAATTTTGGCTTCTAGTAATAACTTTAGTACTGATTTTATGCATTTGTGAACATTATGATCCATCAGTCATATTCATCAATATTAAACTATGAGGACCCCAACGTTTTCAAAAACTTGAAATCTTTAATACAAGCTTCTAAGACGTAAATGGGTTAAATAACCATTTAAAAGAAGTACATTTATTGCAAAAATAAAAAAGGAGAGGATAAGTGTGGCATTCTGGCAGGAACCACATCTTTCTGTAGCTGAGAGGTGAAAAATCACCTTATTGACCTCAGTATGGCGAGCTACATCTGAATCAACACCAGGATGCACATTTTACTCTGCACCACATGCAGCGCACTGAAGTATAGATTACTTATAGATTACTAGATTACTTTACTGCGGCAGCGGGATCTTTCTGATCACTCTGGTATCTAGATGTTCAGAAGACATTATGGAGGTTAAATACTGGCTTGTTGAATGATCCTGCCTTCAGTAGGGCAATGGAGACAGACCTCAAACAGGATAATGACAACGGAGAGGAAAACCCTAGTATTGTACGGGATGACATAATGTAAACAGATTAGATTGATGGGTTGGGTGCTGTTTGTAAGAGTAGAAGGTCGTACGGTGACGTTTTCTTCATGGGAGAGGACGTGACAACTGGACACGTGAAGACATTTTTTCAGAAGTGAATAATTTTTGATTTCATTATACCAGGGTGGAGGGAAACAGAAGGTGAACGTGGACCATGCAGCCAGTGGCTGGAAGGAAAGTCCACAATATTCATTCAGGCAGAAGATTGTAAAATTAAGACTTTTGGATCAAATAATTAAATAAAGAATAAGAGAACTAATTGTGGTTACAGTTATGTGCTAATAAACCGCACATTATAAAGAACTGCATTGAAGAACTTTGTCTTTCTGCTCAGGCGAAGTTTAAACGTCTGTCCCGGACAGATGTCTTCTTTTTAGTCTTCTGAGTCTCACACTCATCTATTTAAGCAAGATTTTCTAAAAAAATAAAAATAAAAAATGAAAGTAAAACAACAATTTAAAGAATGTTTGAAAAACAAAGAGTCTTTTGAACAACTGGAGGAATTACGCTCATGGTTATTAAACCTCAATTATGATGGTGCCATGTTGGAAGCATTATCCCACGGACATGATGATTATTTTGTGTACTTGCTAGACAAATATCAGAATCGTCTTTGGGCTGCCCCACTTGCAACCTTCTTCTTTCATGACAGAGCGGTTCAAGGTATGCTGGAAACCCAAAATATGTAGACATTCCTATAAAGTATAGAAGAGTCGGAGCCCCACAACTTATATTTATTAATGCGGTATGATAAGCTCAAAGATTGTCCAAATGGACTCAAAGTAGTGTTTGTGATGTTAGAGATGCTGGACTTGTGGGCCCTGCGCGACATGCTGTGTGATGGTTGTGACTCAATCTGGCCTTTGAAAATAATTCTGGGATAGATATGGAACTGTTAGGTTTCTTACAGTTCAATTGGGTACAGATGTAATAGCCGGCATCTATATTCCTGCCTGGACATCTCGCTACTGTTCACTCACCAGTCTCGCTTATCATGCATGAAGAGTCTGGAAGAGAAGCGGGACACCTGGATACGGATACTGGGAGAGGACAGGTTCCTGTACCTCACTGGGAAAAGTCCTGGACCACCAAACCTCCTCACCATGCAGCAACTCCTTTAGTGCCCTGACTACAGGGAATTTGTAGAGATCTAAAAATACATACCAGTCTATATCGGCCGTGATCTTTCCTTCTTTTTCAATGAGATTATTTGAATGAATCAGAGGAGACGGGAAAGCAATCATTACCGTATTTTACACACATTTTAATACAGGAAATGTGTGTCAGATGTTGAGGTGAGAAAAAGATAAGGCCATGCTGAATTTGGTGGCAGCAAACGGTCTCTGTAAGTCTCTGGTGATGCAGGTCAGGTACATCAAACATCTCACTTTCAGCATTTAATAGTGAAATACAACTTAATTTTTAACGTCTTTACGTGACAACGTACCGTGAATGAAAATATGGAAGTCACTGCACTATTCAGGATGAATGATGACTGCATTTTATGAATATGCCCCCATTTATGGGTTCATTCCAGTGGTTGGTCGTTGGTTATATGTGTGCAGTGTCTTGTGCATGTTGCCAGTTTTATTGCCTGATTATAAGTAGAATAACTGGCTCAACGTGTCTTTGGTCTGCAGCTGGAGAACTCTCTAGACTTTCTGTGGCTATCTCAGCTCAGACACTGGCGACTCCACAGATAGAAACGTGAGGATACCGGCACCAGCGAATAAAATCCTGTGTTTTCCTGGAGCCAGAGCGCCCGACATCCGCGCAAAATTAAAAGCGCTGGCAAAAATAACCGCAGATACTCCAGTATAGCGATTCACGTCGGCGCTGACGACGTCCGGCTACGCCAGTCGGAAATAACTAAAGATAATTTTATAGAGATGCTTGAACTGGCTGAAACGATGTCGGATAAAGTAATCTGCTCTGGCCCACTACCGCAGTTTCGGCGTAGCGACGAGACCTGTAGCTGCTCCTCGATATAAATCGCTGGTTGTCGGAGTGGTGTCCAAAAAATAAAGTGGGCTTTATTAATAACTGGCCAACATTTCGGGGGAATCCTGGTCTTTTTGGGCGAGATGGCATCCACCCCAACTGGGCGGGCGCCACTCGGTTGTCTAAAAATCTGGCTCATAGTCTTAGAACCAAAAAACGAACCTGACTCGCCAGAGCCGAGACCAGGCGGAAGACAGCGTGTACACTATTGACACTGTGTCTTTACCTCACTTTATTAAAACAAGAGATTCTACAAGAAACATTAATAAAACTCATAAATATGCTGACACTGTGTCTGTTCCACGGGCTGGACGGGGTGTCTGTTTCAGCAACTTACTACCCGTTACTATCATTCCTACTGAACGTACCACCAGCACCCCCGATATTAGAATAGGATTATTAAATGTTAGATCCCTTACACCTAAAACGCTCATTGTCAATGAAATTACTGCAGATCAGGGGTTTCATGTGCTGTGCCTGACCGAACTTAATTTTTAGCATTAAACGTGTCTAGTCCTCCTGGATACAGCTATGTACACCAACCTCGCTTAACTGAAAGAGGCAGTAATTTACAACCCTCGGTATTACTCATAAACCCGGACATGGATTTAACTCTAGACCAACATAACTCATGTAGTCTCACAAAATAAAAATCATAAGTTCATTCCATTGATTATTATTTATAGACCCCCCCTGGACCTTATTCTGAGTTTCTTAGTGAATTTACAGATTTTGTCTCCAATTTAGTTGTATCTGTGGATAAAGCCCTAATTGTCGGCGACTTTAACATCCACTGTGATAAATTAGAAGACTCACTAAGAACAGCATTCCTGTCTTTATTAGACTCAGTTGGAGTTAACCAACATATAACAGGACCTACTCATGAAGGTGGTCACACGCTCAATCACGTACTGACCTTCGGTTTAAATATAGAAGATATAGTTACTCTTCCGCAATCTGAAATGATCTCATATCATTTCCTCATCGCTTCTAAAATATGTCTCAGACACAATTGACTGCAGCTGGGCTCATCACCGGTGGCCAATCCTGACAGCGCTTAAAAGCCAGACATTTCCGCCCCTTCGGAAGGGACTCTACGTGGACTCGTGGACTCTACACGAACTTGACTTTATGTGTTATGTTGTGAGTTCTGGCAATCGCCAAACTAACCAGGAATAAGACAGAAACGGATACTACCACTCAATATCATCATAGTAGCGATAATTTTATGAAATTCTTTAATACTAATATTCCAAAATAATATTCAAATAGCTGACCACTGATTAGAACGCTTCAACCTTATTAAAGAGCATGAATTAATTAAATTAATCTCAAATTATTAAATAAAGAATAAGAGAACTAATTGTGGTTACAGTTATGTGCTAATAAATAGCACATAATAAGGAACTGCATTGAAGAACTTTGTCTTTCTGCTCTGGCGAAGTTTAAATGTCTGTCCCGGACAGATGTCTTCTTTTTAGTCTTCTGAGTCTCACACTCATCTATTTAAGCAAGATTTTCTTAAAAAAAAAAAAAAATGGAACTAGAACAGTAATATACAGAATGTTTGAAAAACAAAGAGTCTTTTGAACATCTGGAGGAATTACGCCGGTTAACGAACCTCAGTTATGATGATGCCATGTTGTATGCATTATACAATGGACATGATGATTATTTTGTGTACTTGCTGGACAAATATCAGAATCCTTTTTGTGCGGCCCCACTTGCAACCTTCTACTTTCGTTAGAGAACGGTTGAAGGTATGCTGGAAACCCAAAATATGTAGACATTCCTATAAAGTATAGAAGAATCTGAGCCCCACAACTTATATTTATTAATGCGGAATGGTAAGCTCAAAGATTGTCCAAATGGACTCTAAGTAGTGTTTGTGATGTTAGAGATCCTGGAATAGTGGGCCCTAATCAACATGCTGTGTGATGGTTGTGACTCAATTTGGCTTTTGAAAATAATTCTGGGATAGATGTGGGACTGTTAGGTTTCTCACAGTTCAATTGGGTGGAGTTCTGATAGCCAGCATCTATATTCCTGCTTGGACATCTTGCTAATGTTCACTCACCAGTCTCGCTTATCATGCATGAAGAGTCTGGAAGAGAAGCGGGACACCTGGATACGGATACTGGGAGAGGACAGGTTCCTGTACCTCACTGGGAAAAGTCCTGGACCACCAAACCTCCTCACCATGCAGCAACTCCTTTAGTGTCCTGACTACAGGGAATTTATACAGATCTCAAAACACCCACCAGTCGCTATCGGCTTTGGTCCTTTCTTCTTTTTAATGAGATTATTTGAATGAATCAGAGGAGACGGCAAAGCAATCATTACCGTATTTTACACACATTTGAATACAGGAAATGTGTGTCAGATGTTGAGGTGAGAAAAAGATAAGGCCATGCTGAATTTGGTGGCAGTGAACGGTCTCTGTAAGTGTCTGGTGATGCAGGTCAGGTACATCAAACATCTCACTTTCAGCATTTGATAGTGAATCACAACTTAATTTTTAACGCGTTTACGTGTACGTTCTACCTTGATGGGTTCCATTTCGTCTGTGCTTAACCATAAAAAAAAAGATTCTGACATAATAATAACTTTAGTACTGATTTTATGCATTTGTGAACATTATGATCCATCAGTCATATTCATCAATAATAAACTATGAGGACCCCAAAGTTTTCAAAAACTTGAAATCTTTAATACAAGCTTCTAAGACGTAAATGGGTTAAATAACCATTTAAAAGAAGTAGATTTATTGCAAGAATAAAAAAGGAGAGGATAAGCGTGGCATTCTGGCAGGAACCACATCTTTCTGCAGCTGAGAGGTGAAAAATCACCTTATTGACCTCAGTATGGCGAGCTACATCTGGATCAACACCAGGATGCACATTTTACTCTGCACCACATGCAGCGCACTGAAGTATAGATTACTTATAGATTACTAGATTACTTTACTGCGGCAGCAGGATCTTTCTGATCACTCTGGCATCTAGATGTTCAGAAGACATTATGGAGGTTAAATACTGGCTTGTTGAATGATCCTGCCTTCAGTAGGGCAATGGAGACAGACCTCAAACAGGACAATGACAACGGAGAGGAAAACCCTAGTATTGTACGGGATGAAACTAAAGCAGTCATTAGGGGAGAAGCTCAAAGCCAAGGCAGCTCTATTAAAAACGGTAAAAGGCCAAAAAGTAGAGAAGCTACAGGGAATGACTGAATGACGTCTACGCACGATCCAACAAACAGAACGACGTGACTGCAAGGAAATCCAGCCCTCCTCCCACTGATCAGGTGATGTGTCTATCGGCCGTGGTTATAAACACAGAAACTTTGCAGAGTTAACTCACGAAAGGCTGCTGGACCAGACAACATCCCTGGAAGATGCTCAGAGTATGTGCAGACCAGCTGGCAGATGTTCTCACCAACATCTTAGACATCCCACTGAGTTGTTCCTACGTGTCGTGCCCAAGCTGAAGAAGTCTTCAGTGTCGTGTCTTAATGTCTACCGCCCCGCTGCACTTACACCCGTTGTGATGAAGTGCTTCGAGAGGCTGGTCCTGAAACATATGAAGACCCTGCTGCCCTCCACCCTGGACTCACTGCAATTCGTCATCGCCACCACCCTGCATCTGACCCTCACCCACCTGGACAATAAGGACACATACGCACGAATGCTGCTCATAGACTTCAGTTCAGCATTGAACACCATCGTTCCTCAGCACCTGGTCGAGAAGCTGAGCCTGCTGGGCCTGAACACCTCCCTCTGCAACTGGACCCTGGACTTCCTGACGGAGAGACGTCAGTCTACTTTTTAGTAGACCGGGGTGAAAATAAACAGAAAGTTCATGGACCATGGCAGCCAGTGTCTAGAAGGAAAGTCCACCATATTCATTCAGGCTTTTCAGTTGGACAGGAACCAAAATCACAGTCAGAAACCAACAAAAAAAACATACAATATACATTCAAAATGTATAATCTGTTCCTGAGGCAGCAGGTTCTAAAATGCAGACTTTTTGGATAAAATAATTATAAATGACAAATAACAAATTAAATAAAAAATATGAACACTAAATATTTTCAGATAATCAGCTGCATTAAAGAAGTTTCTCTCTCTGCTCAGGTGAAGTTTAAACATCTGTCCCGGACAGACTTCTTCTTTTTAAATTGCATCTATTTAAGCAAAAATTATAATATATATTTAAAATTCCCACAATATGTAGACATTGATATAAAGGATAGAAGAGTCGGAGCCCCACAAATTATATTTATTAATGCGGTATGATAAGCTCAAAGATTGTCCAAATGAACTCTAAGTAGTGTTTGAGATGTTAGACATGCACGACTTGCGAGCCCTGCGGACCCTGCGCGACATGCTGTATGATGGTTGTAACTCAATCTGGCCTTTGAAAATAATTCTGGGACAGATGTGGGACTGTTTTGTTTCTCGCACTTCAGTTGGGTTGAGACGTGATAAACATCATCATCTATATTCCTGCTTGGACATCTCGCTACTGTTCACTCACCAGTCTCGCTTATCATGCATGAAGAGTCTGGAAGAGAAGCGGGACACCTGGATACAGATACTGGGAGAGGACAGGTTCCTGTACCTCACTGGGAAAAGTCCTGGACCACCAAAGCTCCTCACCATGCAGCAACTCCTTTAGTGTCCTGACTACAGGGAATTTATACAGATCTCAAAATACCAACCAGTCCCTATCGGCTTTGGTCCTTTCTTCTTTTTAAATATGATTTTTTGAAAGAATCAGAGGAGACGGCAAAGCAATCATTACCGTATTTTAGACACATTTGAATACAGGAAATGTCTGTCAGATGTTGAGGTGAGAAAAAGATAAGGCCATGATGAATTTGGTGGCAGTAAACGGTCTCTGTAAGAGTCTGGTGATGCAGGTCAGGTACATCAAACATCTCACTTTCAGCATTTAATAGTGAATCACAACTTCATTCATAACGCGTTTACGTGTACGTTCTACCTTGATGGGTTACATTTTGTCTGTGCTTAACCATAAAAAAAAGATTCTGACATAATAATAACTTTAGTACTGATTTTATGCATTTGTGAACATTATGATCCATCAGTCATATTCATCAATATTAAACTATGAGGACCCCAACGTTTTCAAAAACTTGAAATCTTTAATACAAGCTTCTAAGACGTAAATGGGTTAAATAACCATTTAAAAGAAGTACATTTATTGCAAAAATAAAAAAGGAGAGGATAAGTGTGGCATTCTGGCAGGAACCACATCTTTCTGCAGCTGAGAGGTGAAAAATCACCTTATTGACCTCAGTATGGCGAGCTACATCTGGATCAACACCAGGATGCACATTTTACTCTGCACCACATGCAGCGCACTGAAGTATAGATTACTTTTAGATTACTAGATTACTTTACTGCGGCAGCGGGATCTTTCTGATCACTCTGGTATCTAGATGTTCAGAAGACATTATGGAGGTTAAATACTGGCTTGTTGAATGATCCTGCCTTCAGTAGGGCAATGGAGACAGACCTCAAACAGGACAATGACAACGGAGAGGAAAACCCTAGTATTGTACGGGATGACATAATGTAAATAGATTAGATTGACGGGTTGGGTGCTGTTTGTAAGAGTAGAAGGTCGTACGGTGACGTTTTCTTCATGGGAGAGGACGTGACAACTGGACACGTGAAGACATTTTTTCATAAGTGAATAATTTTTGATTCCATTATACCAGGGTGGAGGGAAACAGAAGGTGAACGTGGACCATGCAGCCAGTGGCTGGAAGGAAAGTCCACAATATTCATTCAGGCAGAAGATTGTAAAATTAAGACTTTTGGATCAAATAATTAAATAAAGAATAAGAGAACTAATTGTGGTTATAGTTATGTGCTAATAAACAGCACATTATAAAGAACTGCATTGAAGAACTTTGTCTTTCTGCTCAGGCGAAGTTTAAACGTCTGTCCCGGACAGATGTCTTCTTTTTAGTCTTCTGAGTCTCACACTCATCTATTTAAGCAAGATTTTCTTTAAAAAAAAATGGAATTAGAACAACAATTTAAAGAATGTTTGAAAAACAAAGAGTCTTTTGAACATCTGGAGGAATTACGCCGGTTAACGAACCTCAGTTATGATGATGCCATGTTGGAAGCATTATCCCACGGACATGATGATTATTTTGTGTACTTGATGCTTAAATATCAGAATCGTCTTTGGGATGTCCCAAATGCAGCCTACTTGTTTCGTCACAGAGGTATTCAAGTTATGCTGGAAACCCACAATATGTAGACATTGTAGACAAGAGTCTGAGCCCCACAACTTATATTTATTAATGCGGAATGGTAAGCTCAAAGATTGTCCAAATGAACTCTAAGTAGTGTTTGTGATGTTAGAGATGCTGGACTTGTGGGCCCTGTGCGACATGCTGTGTGATGGTTGTGACTCAATCTGGCCTTTGAAAATAATTCTGGGATAGATATGGAACTGTTAGGTTTCTTACAGTTCAATTGGGTACAGATGTGATAGCCGGCATCTATATTCCTCCTTAGACATCTCGCTACTGTTCAGTCACCAGTCTCGCTTATCATGCATGAAGAGTCTGGAAGAGAAGCGGGACACCTGGATACGGATACTGGGAGAG
This sequence comes from Denticeps clupeoides, assembly GCF_900700375.1. Classification (NCBI taxonomy): domain Eukaryota; kingdom Metazoa; phylum Chordata; class Actinopteri; order Clupeiformes; family Denticipitidae; genus Denticeps; species Denticeps clupeoides. Next base: position 20,949,041 of record NC_041718.1, on the reverse strand, counting down.
GACAGGTTCCTGTACCTCACTGGGAAAAGTCCTGGACCACCAAACCTCCTCACCATGCAGCAACTCCTTTAGTGTCCTGACTACAGGGAATTTATACAGATCTCAAAACACCCACCAGTCGCTATCAGTCTTAATCCTGTCTTCCTTTTCAATAAGATTATTTGAATGAATCAGAGGAGACGGCAAAGCAATCATTACCGTATTTTACCCACATTTGAATACAGGAAATGTGTGTCAGCTGTTGAGGTGAGAAAAAGATAAGGCCATGCTGAATTTGGTGGCAGTAAACGGTCTCTGTAAGTGTCTGGTGATGCAGGTCAGGTACATCAAACATCTCACTTTCAGCATTTGATAGTGAATGACAACTTAATTTTTAGCCTGTTTACGTGTACGTTCTACCTTGCTGGGTTCCATTTCGTCTGTGCTAAACCATAAAAATAAAGATCCTGACATAATAATAACGTACCGACTGTAGTACTGATTTTATGCATTTGTGAACATTATGATCCATCAGTCATATTCATCAATATTTAACTATGAGGACCCCAAAGTGTTCAAAAACCATACAATATACATGAAAAATGTATAATCTGTTCCTTTGGCAGCAGGTTCTAAAATGCAGACTTTTGGATCAAATAATTATAAATAACAAACTAGAAACCAAAATTCCAGAGGAAATTTTGATGGGCCTGTCCGGGCGTTTTTCGTAGGAGCGCGGGCATAACCTCCTGACCTGGTCTCAGCTGTGAAATCAGGTGGTGTTATTAAAGATAGAGCAGGCAGTGATGTGTTGATGTTTAGAACATTTTGAAAAGATAGCATGTTAGCATGTTAATGCTAGCATGCTAACATCCAAAACGCTAACAGGGCGTGGCCAAGATGCGTCACATTAAATTTGGTGTTGTTTGGAGCATGTTTTAAAAGTAGCATGTTAGCATCCTAGCATTAGCTAACAGGGCGTGGCCAAGATGCGTCATGTTAAATTTGGTGACGTTTGGAGCATGTTTAAAAATTAGTATGTTAGCAGGCTAATACTAGCATGCTAACATCAAAAACAGTAAGAGGGCATGTCTAAGATGCGTCACGTTAAATTTGATGACGTTTAGAGCATGTTAAAAATTAGCATGTTAGTGTGCTAATTTTATTAGGCGTCCCTAATAAAGTGGGCGAAGGACAAAGCGTCCCTAATAAAGTGGCCGAAGGACAGGGCGTCCCTATTAAAGTTCCTGAAGGACAGGGTGTCCCTAATAAAGTGGCCGAAGGACAGGTCATCCCTAATGAAGTGGCCGAAGGAACTTTAGCATTGGTAGCATTTGTAAAATGGGGCTTCTTTTAAGTAGTACTGCTACAGGTACTGCTAAAATACATTTTAATACATTTCAATGGGAAATGACCCTGTTTGAGCGTTAATAGCTTGGCCACGCCCTGTCCGATCGCTTATAAAAGTAATAGCACACCTCACACAATAAAGTACTAATTTTCGATATATAGCACGCCGGTGTGCGTGATTTGGTACGACCTGCATTAGGTGCCGAAAAAAGGCTGAAATAAATAATAAATAAATTTTTTGTTACCCATTGACACTTTTTCGTTTTTTCAAAATTGTGCATGATCCATAAATCAGACAGAGACAAACCATATGTCAAAACGTCGGTCGAGATCTACGAGACGAAATTAACAACTTTTTTGTATGTCAAACCGTCTGGACACAAATTTTAAAAAAGTCCAATTTTGGACTAGGATAATAAACGCGTTCCGAAATGCTTTTTGGGAAATTGCGCGCAGACCGTAAATCCGGCTAAGCGAGGCCATATGTCAAACCCTGCGGAACGAAAAGCTGCACGACCTGACATGAAAGTTGTGTGTGCGCGCTGAAACGTGTCATCGCAAATTCTAAGAAACCAAAGTTTTTCACACTTTTAATGGTTTGGTCACGATTTGTGGCCGTCCTGTAGTCCCCAACGAAGCAACCAATATGTCATTTTGTGCGTTTTTTTTTGTGCATTTCACGGTCTTAGCGCGGCAGCCACAAATGCAAGACATGGCCTTTTTTGCCTTTTTCCCTATTTCCTATGTTTTCCTGACAACTGTTGGTGGTGGCAACACACCCAATATGTCAGATTGTGTGTCTCGGCGAGGCCTTCGGCCTGACCTCTCCGTTGTTTCTGTGCGTTTCACGATCTTTGCGTGGCAGCCTTGAATGTAAGACATGTCCTTTTTTGCCATTTTCCCAGTTTTCCGGGTTTTCCCTGGTTTTCCAAACCCCCGTGCAGATAATCAGCACATAATAAATAACTGCTTTAAAAAGTTTCTCTCTCTGCATTTACAGTCTCCTGATCATCTATTATAATATATATTTAAATATGTATATGATTTATATATTTTTTTAAAATGGAATTAGAAAAAATATTTTTGGGATATCTAAAAAAAGAGTCTCTTGTGCGACTAGAGGAATTACGTCCACGTATACGGTACTATTTACCTGAACATGGCATGAATGAAGCAATGTACCATAGGCACAATGACTACTTTGTGTATTTGATGGATTAGTATTGTGATGAGTTGGGTGTTGCCGTAAGGGGGGTCTTCTACTTTAAGTAGAGAGCGGATGAGGGCAATCTGGAGACCCACATTGTGTAGGCATTTCTATAAAGGATAGAAGAGATGGAGCCCTACGACTTATACTCACTTATGCAGGACGGTAAATGCAAACAAGACTGTCCAAATGAACTCTATGTAGTATGTGATATTGGAGAAGCTGGACTTGTTGGCCGTTCTCCACATGCTGTGTGATGGTTGTGACCCAATCTGGCTCTTGAAATTAGTCCTGGGATAGATATGGCACCATTACGTGCTTTCTCTTTCTCTCTCTCTCTCTCTCTCTCTCTCTCTCTCACATACACACACACACACACACACACAAAGAGGCTCCAGATGTTAGAGAATACTTTAAAAACTTTAAAACCCACCCAACTGCTCCACACACACTGTCTCTCTGTCTCTCGCTCCAGGGCTGGAAGCGATGAAACAGCAGATCTGGTTTTTGTGAAACTGACAGCGGAGGCTTAACAGCATCACAAACAAGCAGAAACAAACACACCGAACATGAGCAGTTGAGGGACACACACACACACACACACACACACACACACACACACAGGGCCATTCAGAGAGAGTGTGTACACATTATAACACAAAAGCGGGGGGGTGTCTTGTTGGTCTGAAGCCCGGTGGTGATTACTGACACTCAGTGGGTGAAGGTCTGTCCTCCAACGCCATGAATGGAGTGTGTGTATGTGTATGTGTAGGGGGTGTACTGTATCATGGCTCTATGACTGTGTGTGTTAGGTACCACATGTTCATGTATCTCAAATATCCTCACAACGAGAAGACAATGTCACCATTGTTAATGTTCTGGCTGCACTGTGGGGACATTTTGTAGGTCCTCATATTTACCAGGGTTAACTTTATGTTAGAATTATTGCAAATAGTCTCTACATAGGGTCAAGACAAACCAGAAATCTTTACTTAGTTAACCTTTGCACAGTGTGTCACAGGGTGGGGAATGAGCGCCGCGAGGGACACCTGTCCATTCCTGGGAAGGATCGGACAGGTTGAAGGTTGGGTCGAGCCTTGGTGAGGTCTTTCAGCACACTCACCGACGGGAGTTCTGGGGCTTTGCAGTTAAGGTGACTGGGTCGTGCACTGGTAGAAATCAGGGGAAGGTGATCGTGAGGGACAGTGGTGGCATAGCGGGGTAATAAAGTAAGGGTTGCGGGTTCAGTCCCCACTAACAATGACGCCGCTCACACGCTGCTCCCCGGGTGCCTGTCATGGCTGCCCACTGCTCACCAAGGGTGACGGTTAAATGCAGAGGACATGTTTCACCGTGTCACCGTGTGCTGTGCTGCAAAATGACAATCACGTCACTTTCATTGTGTGTGTGCAGGGCGTGCAGCTGCAGGAAAGGTGTATGGCGTCACGTCCTGCATATCATACATATATATTTTTTTCACTTATCAGTTGCTGGAAAAAAAAGTACAATTTCCCATTTTAAAAAGAAGACACCACCATGTACTAAGGAAGCATCATCATAGACGTTTTTTTTGTCTCATTCCTAATTTTGATAAAATCCTAAACACCAATGCACCACTATCGCCATAGGAATGCCAACGATTATGTGTGTGTATTTAAAAACACCTACATTTACTGCATTTACCAGACGCCCTTATCCAGAGCGACTTACAGTCAGTAGTTACGGGGACAGTCCTCCTGGGAGACACTCAGGGTTAAGTGTCTTGCTCAGGGACACAATGATAGTAAGTGGGGTTCGAACCTGGGTCTTCTGGTTCATAGGTGAGTGTGCTACCCCCACTAGGCCACTGCCACCCTATTTTAACCTCCACACCTCCATAAATGGAACCGTATTCTTTTCCAGCTCAAGGACAACACCGCTAATAAAGCATAACGACCCTTACTGTACGCCTCTAACGTGGCCCTGACTGGAGCGCCGAAATCCCCCCATAATTCAAGGTTAACACAACAGTGGCACTAACAATCCCGGCGCTCACAAGACTTCAGCTTCATACGAGCTTTCACTGATATTTTATTCACACATTTAAAGTGCATAATCTTAGAGCCGATCAGCTGTTAACACCGAGCTCGGTGTTCATTTAAAAAGCTGCTGAATTTGCACCGATGGGGCGCCATTAGGCTCAAATTCACACGAAACCTGACATGTGAGCGGCATTCAGAAAACACAACGCTCATTCTGACATTCGGCTGCGGCGGGAGAAGTGGGGTGCTGGATATCCCACAAAGTTCCTTAACCTCGATGATAGACGGTGATTAGGCGCTCCAGAGGAAAGCGGCTCCATCCGGGCCGGATTCCGCTCCGCTCTCCGAGCGCCGACAGATGGCGACATTTGAGGACGTGACACTTTATTTGATTAAATTACCCTGCAAAAAAACAAGAAGGACTGAATAACGCTCGGCATGTAACGCAGTGTTAGGCACGCAATTTTTGGAAAAATAATTTGATCCTGAAGCCGGGATTAATTCCACTATTAATGTCATCTAATAGGAAGTGTTTGGAGAATCTGCGTCTAGATGCTGCCGAACCACCTAATTACATTTTCAGATGAAAGAACCAATTAAAGAACAAGCCGGGTCAGACTCTTCATCTGTGTAAGACAATACCGATGAATGATTCCAAATTTGTGAATGCAATTAAGAGATTTTCCTGCAACGTGTTTGCTCGTGTGCACCTTGCATCCGACAATCGGAAATCAAATATTATTGTAAGGAATTGCAAAGTGTCACGGCCAAAGGATCCATGCACCAAAACTTCAGAAATTCATCTTTTAAACAGGTTCCAGTTCCAGCTGTGGTGCAGAAGATAAAGCTAAGGTTTTCCTCTGTAGATGTGGTTAAAGGTGAAATGCACAATTTAAATGTCCTCCTATAGGGGGCAGTATTTCACCAGCAGAATTTCCTTACAAGAGCCTTACAAGATTTCCTTACAAGAGCCTCAGGTCCGTAGTTGTGCAAGTGTGTGTGTGTGTGTGTGTGTGTGGGAGTGAGCATGCCCAGTGCTATCAGCACTTCGGCCCGTAATGGAAAAACGCTGTTGCCGGGGAAATGCGATTAGAGGTGAAGTTGGGGTTGGAATGTGCGAACAGTTGTCTGATTAGAGGGGAGTGTTTCTCCTTCACACACCACTCAACACACACACACACACACACACACACACACACACACACACACACACACACACACATTCAGCTCAGGTCCAGAGAATTAAAGAGAAGTGATTGTCATTGTGATACACAGCAGCACAGCACACGGTGCACACAGTAAAATGTGTCCTCTGTATTTAACCGTCACCCTGAGTGAGCAGTGGGCACCATGACAGGCGCCCGGGGAGCAGTGTGTGGGGACGGTGCTTTGCTCAGTGGCACCTCAGGCATCTGGGTAACACAGCGAAGGTCCCAAGAAGAGTTCTCATTACGGATATCTGGGGGGGGTCATCAGGGCAGCGGACACCTATTGGACACGGGGGGGCACGTGTCCGGCGTCTCCCTCTGGACTCCGGGTGGCCGGCGTCCTGCAGAGGCGTGCCGGGATGTGGCGGTGGTGCGGCAGGCGGCGTTCGCAGCTGCCGGGGGGCCCAGGGGACCGGCTCAGGTGCTGCGGGCCCGGCGGACACCTCCAGCTGCTCCGCCCCTCCCCGGCAGCCGGCCATGCCACCCTCTGCCCATCTGCAGGGCTGGTGAGTGATTCAGTGAATCGTGATGGCAACGTGGATGAGCGCATCAACTCAGATTTGTCATTATTATTTGCGTGTGTGTGAGGTAAATGTAGGGAGTTGTGTGTGTGTGTGTGTGTGTGTGGAGGGATTTACGCCATACGCCAGTGTGTGTGAACCCAGGGTGAGTACAGGGTGCACATCTACAAGCGAGAGAGCGAGTGGGTTTATAGTCTTCATACGTATAGTGGATGTTTGTGTGTAAGAGAGGTTGTAGTGCCATTTTCACACTCGCACCCGAGCTGAATTATGGAGAGTCTACAGCGGGGAAAACATGAACCATCATGCTGCTGCGATCTCCAAATCCTGCGTGTTCACTCTCTACAAAACGAGACTGAAAATTCCCTCTTCACGGGGTTTAAGTAGTGATAATATATAATAATGTAGTCTGGTACTTCCCTAACAATTTAATCTAACAATTCCCTGCATGTTCTATTCTTGACAAGTTCAGCCTTATCGGGGCTCTTAGTTTTGTAACTCAAAATCTGTAGAAACCGAATGAGAATTGCTGGTGTCTTCCTCTCGTAAGCCATATTGGATAAAAGAGTCTGCCAAGTAAAGTAAAGTAAAGTAAAGTAAAGTAAAGTAAAGTAAAAGGCCAGACGAGAGGGGGGGTCAGTCTGTGTGTGTTTAAATGCATGTACATGTGTGTAGACCTGTGTTTCTTGTCATTTGTACAAAGTACAGCGTACGGAGCACAATGAAATTCTCACTTGAAAACCCCTCCCACGCAGACAGAACATAGGACATGATACATAGAAGACATAGAAGACAAAGTGGTGCAGCAGCGATAAATAAGTCACAGAAGGCTTAGTTGCATAAAGTGAATGTGCATAATGTTAAGGAAGTTGCATTTAGTAAAGCGTAAGGTGACAATGCGGTATACGTTGTTTGCGTTGTTATGTTTCAAAACCTGGCTCCACTGTGACCATCCAAATTCAAGTTCAAATTTCAAATTCAAATTGTATTTGTCACATACACAGTCATACACGGTATGATATGCAGTGAAATGCTTTTAGCGACTGCTACAGACCACAGTATTGCAAATGTTGCAAGTATACAATGAACCAATATGCAAATATTGCAAACATAACCAAATATTACACTTTTACGTCTTTAACATAAAATATGTGTAACTGGTAGGGTGAAGGTGTGCAAATGAGTGAAAGACAATGTTTAAAGAAAAGAGCCGTAAAAAAACAAAATGTCCATTTATTCCAGAAAGCACATAGCAGATATCACCGGTTAGTTCAGCAGCTGGCAGCACAGCAAACGGTCCTCCTTTAGGGGCAGCGGTGGCCTAGCGGTGAAGGAAGCGGCCCCGTCAACAGAAGGTTGCCGGTTCGAATCCCGATCCACCAAGGTGCCACTGAGCAAAGCACCGTCCCCACACACTGCTCCCCGGGCGCCTGTCATGGCCGCCCACAGCTCAGGGTGATGCAGAGGACAAATTTCACTTTGTGCACCGTGTGCTGTGCTGCTGTGTATCACATGTGACAATGACTTCACTTTCACTTCGCTTTAGGCGTCGGCTGAGCGTTGGTGTAAGCTCTCGTCCGTGCTAGCGCTGCAAAACCCTTTGCGCTACCTTTATACCTGAATACCTGCACGCGCCACCCTGTGTTCCACCTAGGATATTACAACCTTTAACTGTGCACCATTTGGCGGCTACATCAGGGTTAAACTGTTTTAAATGCAGAAGGAGCGGCAGCTGGAGCAGAAATGTATTCCGCGTCCCCTGAATTATACATCGTCTCATCTCCCTGCTTCTTCTGCAGATCAAAAAATCTTCATCAAGTCGCCAATTTATTTATCGCCCTCGCGTTTGATTTATTCTACACTCCTCGCACCGACCCCCCCCAGAAATGGAAGCTGATTGGAGAGCAGCTGCTCTCTGACGCCGGTTAATTAAGAGTGGGGACGAAGTGAAATTAGAGGGAGATTATCCTCCTCCAACCAAACCCAGCACTCGAGAACCAGAATCTCGCCGTCCGGTTTAAGAAGAAGCGAAAGAGCGAATGGGACTTCAGAAAAGAAGAGATGACAGCGGTGTAAAACCTGGTGTGAGGCGTAGGGAGGATCTGGCACTGAGGAAATGCCTCGCTAGGCTACAGGCTTTGAGGTTCTTTCGAGTCATGGGCCACGGGGGGGGGTTAAAGATCACGGTGGAAAGCGGGCCGACCCGTCCACTTGCATGCATGCTTACACTGAGGACATCACGCTTAGTTGGGCTGAAGATCATCTGTCACCGTCCCTGTGTGTTCCTGTCACCGATGTGGCAACAAGCCAGGACCTCGCCATGGAGCCACTGCTTTTTACTAAAAGTAGGTCGTTTGGTTTTGGTAATTTTAATGTGCTTTTGAGAGAAGAATAACGTAGGAGAAATTAAAGCAGAATACAGTAACAGTAACAATCAGAGTTTCTACAGGTTAAAATTTCATCAAATTTAAGCCCTTACATCGGGGTTGTCAACTAAATTTGTCCAAGGCCCAGAGTTCTTCTTGGTAGACACTGTGACGGCCAGATGCTCTTCTAAATAGGAATTGTATTTTATCTTAAGTAATATATAATTATTCCTTTCTTCCAAATGCCAGATTCATATGATCTGTACTGCAGCAAGCCACTAGGGGGCGACTGCAATATTTTTGGTTTCTTATTTGTGAGTCAGATCTTGGTTTTTGATATTGTGGATGCCGTGGATTTATCTTGCCCATTTGCGGGGAGGAAGGGCACCCTCCATCTGTGAGGCGCGCCTACTGTTTGCCGCACAGCGAGAAAACGGGGCGGTGGCCGGGGATTATTTAGTGCGGGGCACAGTCGTGGGTGCTGAGTGGCTGGAGTGGCGTGTGGCGGGTTGGTCTTGCACATCGCTATTTGGCCCTAATCTGTCCAACCTGGCCTTGTGATTGGCTGACACCTCTTTAAGTATCGGGTTGATAAAGAGCATCATATTCAGCTGCTTGTCATTGCTGAGGAACTATATCATCGGTGGACGATGGATCACAATAATCCCAGGCCGGAATCTACCTGCACCGTCTTCTTTCGCGCCTCCTCGTTGTTCTCAGCCTCCTCATGTTCCTTGCTGCCCTGGGGGAGGTTGGAGTAGTTGGCCAGGTTGCTCAGCAATGATGAAACCATGGGGCTGGTGTCCATCTCCTCCTGCATGCATAAATACAGCACAGACTCTAATTAATATTAAAATCTGTGTGTGTGTGTGTGTGTGTGTGTGTGTGTGTAGAACCACAGCCTCTACATTAACGCAGGTATAGATTGTGCTGACGTTAACCTGTGTGTTGTATGTCCTGGGGTCTGGCTGCCCTTCAAGCCTTAATTACTCATTAATCTGCGTCACTTCTATAATTCAGTCACAAGGACCACGTGTGTGTGAGTTACGTGACAAACTCTAACTGTCAGTAAAGTGTGTGTGTGTGTGTGTGTGTGTGTTTCCTGACCTCGAACAGGGCCATGTTCTTGCCCTCGTACTGCTGATTCTTCTCGGGGTCGCTGCTGTTGATGAAGGGGCTGCTCTCCTTGGGGTTGCCATCTCCTGTACCAACACAGACACACAAAAGCAGAGCAGAGTTCAGCTGATCTGCATGATTGATTGATTGATTGAGAGGGACATTAGCTCGGTGCTCGTTTGTAAAGCGCCGATGTTATTTACGGCGACGGCAGGTCGGTAAAACGTCTCTGCTGAGACAGAACTAGATGAAATGTGAGCAGCGTTGTATGGGGGGGAGGGGCATCTACTACTGAACAACGTGTGCAAGTCCATCAGTGCACTAGGGGTGTGGAAATGAACCGTTTAGTCGATGCACCGCGATGCAGATGTGGACGATTGTGCATCGATGCAGTGCAGAGCTGCAGTGCATATTACATCATAAGTTAAGTGTTTGTCACATGCAGCATTGCACATGGTGCACATAGTGAAATTTGTCCTCTGCATTTAACCATGACCCTGAGTGAGCAGTGGGCAGCCATGACAGGCGTTTGTGGGGACGGTGCTTTGCTCAGTGGCACCTCAGTGGCACCTTGGTGGATCAGGATTATAACCGGCAACCTTTTGATTACGGGGCCGCTTCCTTTACCGCTAGGCCACCACTGCCCTTAATGACGTTGCCTGGTGATTTTCTGGCGCCGGTGTAAAAATTCTCATTGAAAAGTTGTGGCGGTAGTGACTGTGGCAACCTGATCCGAGAACAGCGCCGCTCCGGGTCGGAGTTTCACGCTGAGCAGCACTCAGTGGCCTTGTTCTCACACCGCGGTAAAAGTTGAAATTTGTTGAACTTTGACGTATTTTCGCACAACCAATAGAGTCAAAGCAGGCTCTTCACCCTCCGGCCATCTGGAAAAAGGTACCTAAGCATTCGGGCCCTCGCCGCCAGACTGTCCCACAGACCATCAAACACCTGAGCACTTTCCATTCTGAACTGACATACACTGTTATATCCAGTAATATTATCCATCTGTAATATTATCTATTATTGCACGGTTCCATTTTGCACAGCAGTATTTCCACTATTTTGCACTATATTCATTTCAGTAGTTCAGCGCCGTCTGCCTCATTGTCGCACTGCCTGTGTCGCCTGTTTGCACTTGTAGCCCAGTTTGTCTGTGTCACAGTTTGTCACACGGTCACTTTACGTTGTTTCGGTTCACCATGTACCGTCTAACATGCATATAGCAGAAATGACAACTTCACCTTCAACTACAAGGTGAATGGCAACAGTTTTTCTGCTCCTTGTAGCAAACCAAGAAGTCCACACAGAAGTACGAGACCTTGACTGTTGTATGTGAAAATATCTTGTGACAATCTAGGAACTGTATGGGGTGCATTGTGATGCATGGCTATCGAGGCACTGATAATCGTAATCGAATCGAATCATGAGACCACTGGAGGGTCACACCTCTACAGTGCACCGAAGACATGGTACAAGGGCAGCCGTAATAGGTTCATTTCCAGAAACAGCAGATTTTTCTGGAACCTACTGGGGTCTCAGAACAGAGCGTGACTGGATGGGCGTGGATAATTGGATATGGGTTGCTGTGGCGGATTTTTCTGGAACCTACTGGGGTCTCAGAACAGAACATGACTGGATTGCCGATAATAATTGAAGTCGGTTGCTGTGGCGGATTTTTCTGGAACCTACTGGGGTCTCAGAACAGAACATGACTGGATTGCCGATAATAATTGAAGTCGGTTGCTGTGGCAGATTTTTCTGGAACCTACTGGGGTCTCCGGATAGAACGTGACCGAATGGGAGTGGATAATTGGATATGGGTTGCTGTGGCGGATTTTTCTGGAACCTTCTGGGGTCTCAGAACAGAACGTGACCGAATGGGCGTGGATAATTGGATATGGGTTGCTGTGGCGGATTTTTCTGGAACCTACTGGGGTCTCCGGACAGAACGTGACCGAATGGGCGTGGATAATTGATGACGGTTGCTGCGGTGACCTCCTGCTTGCACACACTGATCTGTGCTGCCTGCGGCTGCCTGAAACGGCCGCTCCGCTCTGCTCCGCCCGGGGTCACGTCTTGGCTTGTTTGGAGGCTATTTTTAGAAGCACAGTGGCGGGGTGTAGAGAAGCCAGGGCTGGACTGGCTACCAAGAGATTACACACACATTCATACACACGCATGCAAAAACTCCTGCACAAACACATGCATGCACACACAATCATTCATACAGGCATGCAAAAACACATACAAAAACACATGCATGCATGAACACACACACACATTCATACACATGCTTGCAAAAACTCCTACACAAACACATGCACGCACACACAAACACACGAATATTCATACACGCCTGCAAAAACACATACAAAACCACATGCATGCACAAACACACATTCATACACACGCATGCAAAAACTCCTACACAAACACATGCACACACAAACACACACAATCATTCATACACAAGCATGCAAAAACTCATACACAAACACATGCATGCACAAACACACACAATCATTCATACACACGCATGCAAAAACTCATACACATGCATGCACACACACACTCGTATGCAAAAACACATTTACACATGTACACACACGTATGCACGCATACACACAAATGTGCCTATGTTGTCCGGGATGGTGGTGCCATGGTGAGTCTCTGCCAGCCCCCCACTGTTCGGATTGCATCACACGCAGTGACACTCAGGACCTGACTGCGCCGCCTCGGTTGCTCCTCCTTACGTCTGACTGGCTGGAGGCCGGCGGGGAATCGTCGTCTCTCTGCATGGCGAAGAATGTCACAGCAGTGGCCGCTCGGGGCCAGCGAATGCTCGTCATGAACTCGTCACTAGTTATTACAGCAGAGACGCGGAGATGTTTCACTCTCGCCACACCACACACATCATGACTGTGTTCGCACCTGCAGCTGCCCACACACCTCCAGTCAGGCTGCAGTTACAGATCACGGGGATCCTTGCAAATCGTTCATAATAAAGTTTGTGGGGTCTGTAGAATTGCTGGGAGATACAGAGTAGGAGTAAAGGAGTAAAAAAACGTATGTAATAATAAAATAACACATGTATTATATTATGGGTTTAGTTTGAGTTTAATCTGTAGGAAATGGTGAATATGATCAGTGAAAAATAGCAATGCAAAACATTGAAATGAAAGAATATGAATTCGGCAAATCAATTAAACTAAATATGCACTCCTAAGATGGTTAAAAAAATCGAATGAAATAAATAAAAAGGCTCTTTTCTTAAGAAGGCCGTTGGCCAGGCAGCTTCAAGGACACTAAACGCCACCTCCAGATATTTCATTGTCTCTGTCCCGCAGGAATAATTAAGAGGTCAGGGGAATGATATTTTATAGATGGATACAGGGGTCACTGTCCTTCTCCAGACTCCTCACTTCTCAGAGGCGCATTTGATGCGCACAGATGCCGGAGCTGCTTATTAGAGAGAGAGAGTGAGAGAGAGAATCTGACTCTCTCTCTCTCTCTCTCTGTCTGTCTGTCTGTCTCTCTCTCGCTCGGCGTGCTAACCTGCGCCACAGACGGCTCATGATGAATGGGAATGCTGGGTAATTTCCTCGCCGGGAGCCCGGCCCCGTGTCAGCTCTCATTTCTCCGGCCCTGGCGGCGACGGGCGTGTCTGACAGCAGATTATTTGTGGAAATCCAATAAATAAATAGTGGCCCCCGACGCCACTCGCCTCCATTTGCAGTCGCTCCGACACGCCGGGACGCAGCTGGCGGGAGATTCCTGGAGATTCGCGCAGCCACGCTGCTCGGGACTTAGTAAACACCGACGGGGAAATGACGACCTGAACATCTGTAGTACTGCAGATGGGGGTGAAAGGTCAACAGGTGAGGTGGGCGAAGCAGAGAACGTGTAGGTGCTGTGATTCTGCTCATCACTGCAGGGATCTGAGCAGAGAGGACGCGAGGCGAGTGTGCCTCCTACACAACACACACACACACACACACACATCCTACATCTGAGCACGAGCTGCAGGAGGCACGGAGAAGCCAGAGAAACGCGGCGAGGCTGGATGGGTGGTGGCAATGTTTCTCACCTAAATTATTCAGAATACAAGAAAGAGGTCTGATAGCGCACATGTTTATATTCATATCATTGTGGTTAAATAACGATGTAGTAAACGTGTTATAAATGCGTAACTACCACTGTGTTCGAGGATTTTTCTTAAAACAAGCCCTCGAAAAAATTCAAACATCAAAGGCGCCATTTCACCGGGTGCTGGGTGATTACATTTCATAGGTAAGGCTGGACAATTGTTTTGAATATATTTGGCCATTATAAAATCCCGTTTTATAAGTCTTAACCTTAGCTAAGCTAGGCTAAGCTAGTGAAGCTATGCATTCCTGTGATCAAGTCAGCCTCCAAACAACGTTTTGGCTAAACGTAGGCATTAACTATTTAGACTGTTCTTAGCTGTTTAGTTAACTTTTCTCAAACTTTGAAGGTTTCTTAAAGAAATTCACCTCAGTTTACAAATCTTATCCTTAGTTAAGCTAGCAAAGCTATGCATCCCTGAGTTCAAGTCAGCCTCCAAACAAGGTTTTGGTTAAACGTAAGAACTACAATACGGGATTTTATAATATCCAAATATAATCAAAACAGTTGTTTAGCCTTACCAGGGTTTGTCGTTCGACAGTAATGTAAAGAGTTTTTTGTGATTTATTTAATTTTGTAGAATATTGTATGAAAGCACTGGGCATTTCAGGTTGTTATAAGTAGTTTGTATGTTTCACTTTGAAATTAAACATTTCGCTATTAGTCATTTGTATGCGAATTTTCATTGATATACAAGCAAGTGTCCTTTATCATATCGCAATCGCATATCGCAATATTGATCTCAATAATTGCAATATGTCTTTTTCCCCAAATCATGCAGCCCTAATCCAAACCTTGCACCTTCTCTTCCTCTTTAACCGAACTGCCATCATGTGTCTGAAACCTTCCCAGTAACCATCTCTTATAGACTCAGGAACCAGAACTTACTTTGCTGCAAGAACGTTGCAAGGCGCTCTAGATAGAGGCCCTTACAACCAGTAGTGACAGGGACAGTCCCCCCTGGAGACACTCAGGGTTAAGTGTCTTGCTCAGGGACACCATAGTAGTAAGTGTGTTACCACCACCCTACAAATGAACACTGAGGGTGATATGAATGTTCGTAATCTCAGCTCTAGTGCTCATGCCCAAACACACACACACACATACACACATTATAATATAGTGAGCAGTAGAAGAGAGGCGACCCACTGCAGGAAGCACAGATGAAGTGGGTTATATCTGCTGGTCCGGTCTGGACGTCTCAGAAAAGCACAAGCGGCCGCCTCTCGGGAGCGAGATTCATCGCGGTGACAGCTGAAGTCCACCGTGTCTCCGGCGCGAGGGCGAGAGAGTCGGAAAAGCCTTCAGATAGCAGGAGGAGAATATACCGAGGAGCGAGATGAAAGGGGAGGTGTGAAATCGGACCGGAGGGAGGGGGGGGAATGAAGAAAAGGACAAAAAGAGAGAGCCGGACGACGAGAGGCGACCCGTCCATTAGAACATCCTTCCCCCAGGCGCCCCCACAACACTACAAATTATAAACAATTTTACGCATAATTAACAAACGAAATGATATATAAAACCATAATCATGCCGGCGCAGATGCCCTGTCCGCGTTCAACTATCACAGAACGTTTCAATGCAGCATAAAATAACATTTGATCTCATTCTGCTTTAAAAAGACGTTTTTACAACAGTCCTGTGATGAATTTCGAGACCAATCAGGACATTTATTTCACATCCGAGGGTTTCAGACGCGTCCCTCCTGTCGGTCGAAACAAGGACACTGCAGTCCAAATGAATGAATCCAGACCAGTCCGCCATTTATGTCCTGGTGACTTGATGATGAAAGTGGACAATTTACACACGGCACAAATCTGGAGGCCAATTTGAGGACCTGCACACGGAGACGTCTCGATCTCGTCCCTATCGGTCCGGACAACCCGCCGAGCGGCTGGACAGGAATCCGTCATCCCACTGATCTAAATAGGTTGGTAGTAGCCTAGGGGTAACACACTCGCCTATGAAGCAGAAGACCCGGGTTCAAGTCCCACTTACTACCATTGTGTCCCTGAGCAAGACACTTAACCCTAAGTTGCTCCAGGGAGACTGTCCCTGTAACTACTGACTGTAAGTCGCTCTGGATAAGGGTGTCTGATAAATGCTGTAAATGTAAATGTACAGTATATCGGTACAGTCAGTAATGTCCCTTCGTCACTGCACACGCGCGCTCTACCTACTGATGTGAGGTACAGGGGTCATAAACAGGGGTCACTCATATTTACTGCAAATCATCATCGTTTTTTTTTCTCCATTTATTTTCATTTGTAAGTGATTCCGCTTTTGCAGGAAACTAATCCCGTTGTGGAACGAATCGTCACGTTGAACGTACGTCTGAGCCATCTGCGAGCCTGTGTGTATGAGTGTGTCCACAACTATGTACGTCTTGTTGCGCTGGATGCAGGGTGCATGCTGCTATGTAAGCGTACGTGGGTCTTTATCTACCCAGCGTGTGTGTGCGTGTGCGCGCACTACGTTAAGCCCTAGAGAGTCCGCTCCATTAAGCTTTTTTAAAAGCTGCCATTTTCTGCCTCTGTACGGGCAAAGCGTACGTTTCACAACAACTCAGCGACTTCAGAACTTCACATCTGAACTCGGTGGGACGGCCTGAAATCTCCGACCTGTGTGAGGTGAGGTCAGAAATGCACGTGTAATGCTGCAAGATGCACAAATCTCATAATCGGAAGGTTGCCGGTTCGAATCCCGACCCGCCAAGGTGCAACCAAGGTCCCCTTGATGACCCCACACGCTGCTCCCCAGGCGCCTGTCATGGTGCCCACTGCTCACCGAGGGTCATGGGTTAAACGCATTTAGTTGTGTTTCACACTGACAATCACTGTCACTTCACTTTAATCGATTAAATGGTGGCAAAATGAGTGTGTCAGACAGAAAGAGGATATAACGGTCCTGCAGGATGCATTCTGGGTATCGTCAGTCTGCCGTGATTTTCTGCAGTGTAATTGGCTGGGATGGAGGGGCGGGGCTGGGGAGAAAGTGGCCACGTTGAGCCCTTCGTCACCGGGAGAAGGCTACAGGGCGACCTGCCTTGCCCTGCCGCAAACCGCCCGCGAAGAGGCGCGTTGTCGGTGGATAACGCCCCGGGAGAGGAGGACAAGTGCCAGGATGTGGCCGTCACTGTCCCCGTCACCTTCACCAGCCGTGCCATGCTGGGCCTGGTACCCTCCACATTTACATTTACGGCATTTACCAGACGCCCTTATCCAGAGCGACTTACAGTCAGTAGTTACAGGGACAGTCCCCCCCTGGAGACACTCAGGGTTAAGTGTCCTGCTCAGGGACACCATGGTAGTAAGTGGGGTTTGAACCTGGGTCTTCTGGTTCATAGACGAGTGTGTTACCAGCTAGGCTACTAGCACCACGTGTAAATAATATTTTACAATTAGAACGTACTACTAGTGTGAACGTTGGTTATGATTTGGATTCCTCTATCAGAAGTAAATAAGCGATTATGATGGGAGAGTGAAGAACGTTAAGAACGAAACGTTCACAACACACTCGATTACCGATTATTTTTTAATTAAGAATCACGTGGAGCAACCTGACAGTAAACAGGAGAGCAGCACCTTCGCTCAAAACCCAGAAATCGGAGAGACTGCGGCGGGGACCGCAAAACCCAACGCACTCAGGCCTAAGACCCGTGTTGCCATGGTGACGGTCAGGGATAAGCCCGCTGACCAGTAAACCAACTCGTCATCGGTTTTCGGAGGGGTCACTGCTGACCATGCGGGTTAGTTATCACTTAACAACTTAACGTGAAACGCGACATCGCCACCTGACCGTTGCCTGCACCGCAATTTCATTTCATGACCTAATTTACCCAGAAATCATTGTACCGTGGCCTGGCTTTGGAGACAAGCCGCCTGTTGGGGAGCTCCTGGGTCACCTAGATGAGGGACGATGGTGACATTCTTCACGCTCCGCCCTCTTTTCCTCCTCCTCCCGGTTTCTGTTATTTAAATAAGTTTAATTCATGAAGGTTCCTGGAAATGGACCTGGGATGAGAACCTCAACCTTGAGACTAATGATCAGAAATCTCTCTAAATTGTACTTACGTTGTATTTTGGCCTTTTGAGTGACACCAGCCAGCCATGAACAATTTGATAAAGAGCCTGAGGAGACACGTGTACGGACACAAATCTCCTTCCAAACAAGAAAATATCTGGAAACAATCATCAGGAATCGTTGCTAACAGAGGTCAAGGGCGCCAGTCCCAAAATCCTGAGCACACAGCCTGTAATCCGTCTCTCTGAGAGGTGGGTAAACAGCCTGCTTCACTCGGGACTTCAGATGGTCACACATGGTCCTTATCTCACCCTCAACATCTGGTCCTGGAGTCGCAGGCCCGCTCGGGAGCCCTCTCGCATTACAAAGCTGCCAGGGGCGCGCGCACAAAGACGAGATAAAAGACGAGTTCTCCCCGCCGTCCCAGGCACAGCCTCACGTTTCACTCCAGCTCTGACCAAGACGAGTACGTGCAAATCGTGCGAAAGATCCCAAAATAAACCACAAGACCCGCACAACACACACAACCCGAGATCAAACACACAAACAAATTTAAAAAAGGGGCGGCGGTGGCCCAGCAGCTAAGGAAGTGGCCCCATAATCAGAAGGTTTTGCCACCGAGCAAAGCACCGTCCCCACACACTGCTCCCCGGGCGCCTGTCATGGCCGCCCACTGCTCACTCAGGGTGATGGTTAAATGCAGAGGACAAATTTCACCGTGTGCACCTTGTGCTGTGCTGCTGTGTGTCACAATGACAATCAGTTCACTTCACTATCAGGGGTCTGTCCAGGATTTTTTAACAGACGCATACGCACGACATCACGAGACAGGGGTTTAATACATGGTACACAGGACAGGGGAAACATCACCAGACAATGACCCGACGTCCCCACACACTGCTCCCCGGGCGCCTGTCATGGCTGCCCACTGCTCACCAAGGGTGATGGTTAAATGCAGAGGACACGTTTCACTGTGTGCACCGTGTGCTGTGTGAAGTGACAATCCCTTCACTTCATCTAATAAAACGTCTCATTTCCCTCGGCAGAACCGGCTAGACGTTATGTTTGTCCAAGAAGAGCTCAGGTGAGGAGCATTTCTGTAAAGGTTCTCGTTTTGTGGACGGCTTTCCAGCAGTAGAACTGTCAGCCGAGTCCCCAAGCGCGTACGCGTCCGTGCGAGACAACCACGGCGCTGAGACACTGATGTCTAAATAATTGATCTATCGTAGGGCTGCATGTGTAGCTCTGCTGCTGTACTGTGTGTGTGAGTGTGTGTGTTGAGACCCCACTGTGTGTGTGTACCCCGCAGTGCACGTCTCCAACGAACAGTCTCCGTCTCAACAACAAGTCTTACAGGGAGGCAAAGACGGAGATTCGTGTTCACGGGAGCAAAAGGCGGAGAGTTCCTGCCTGATAAAGATGATCTACACGTCATCGTATGGTTGGAAGACGAGGAGGGGCTTGGGGGGGATGGGCTGAATGTAGGGGTTTTCTAAAATAGTGCCGTAAAACACGTTGGGGTTTTTTTCACAATAAAATACCGTAAATGCCTTTTTTGTGTTAAAAAGCCCAATCATCTCAAGACCCAGACAACTCTAAAAACCGTCCGGGCGCCCCTCAAAGAGAGGGGTATTCGGCTGGGGAGCGAGTAACATTACCAGATGATTGAACGGAATATTATTTATTCTGGCAAATGAAATGAATAAAGAACATCAACAAGAAAACGTCATTATTAATCAGAACGCTAGACAGACGTCCTAAGTCACGTTTGAAAAAGCCACCTCTTCTCTTTGGCTTTTGACACATTGTTAGATGTTGACTTTAAAAATCTTTTATGTGATATTTGTTTTATTTAGTGTTTTTTTTCATCTTGTTTTATTTTATTTGACATGTTTTTCTCTCTCTTTCAGTTGTCTATACAGCACATTGGTTCCTAGGACTGAATGTGAAAGTGCTTCATAAATAAAGTTGTTTGGCTGCATCTGATTTTAATAACGGCTGTGATTAAATGCATAAGCTGATGAAAACCTCTCCACGTGCCAAATAAACCAAAAGGGCGACCTGTAAACGGCGACTGTCAGAACCGCTGGACCAGGCTCGGCCAGAATGGGACCGTAATGCAGTGCGGCGTGCCTATCTCGGCCCGCCACGCACTCCTCTCCTCGAGCTTTACAAGCTCCTGCGATGCGCGGCCCGGAGACCCTCCAATTTCAACAAGTTCATGGATGATGCGCTTCCCCACATCCACGAAAAGGAACCACGAGGCAGAGAAAATGCATGCATGGACACGAGCATGAGGTGTGTGTGTGTGTGTGTGTGTGTGTGTGACAGTGTGGGTTAAAAAAAAAACACTTAATTAAAAGCATTGATGTTAAAATGAAGACGTTAGAGCAGAGCCCTGGGCTGCTTGGTGGCGTCTCCAGCGGTATGTAGGAGAGATGTCCGACACACACACACACACACACACACACACACACACACACACACACACACACACAGCATGTTACTCACTCGTCATGCTTGTTGCCTACCGGCTGCTCGTTTACGCTTTAATTATTGGGATTATTCCCCCCCCGGCCGTGTCGGGGTTGCTGGTGATCGCTGGTGCGGGGTGTTCACCTTCAGAACGGCCTTCTGTCTATTGGACATGGAGACATCTGTAGGGTCCCTTCCTGACATGTTCTCATCAGTTCCTATGCGCACATGTTCTGGACCTTAAAATACATCCCACTCATTAAGTAGGTACTATTATGCTGCTGGGGGTCAATTTGACCCAAAATCATGGCTCCCTCACTTGTTTTTTACTTTTACTCACTGAAGGTTTTGTTTTTTTTGCGTATATATTAAAAAAAAAATCATATTTCACGTAAAGACCTTGTACAAAGATGATTTTGTCGGTCACTTTGACCCATCTTCAAAGAGAGCTGTACAGATGTCTCTGTAAAAGCGTCTCCTGATGTCTGCTAACGTTATGACCTGTTCTGTGGGTGGGAAAAGACCATTTTAACTCCCTGGCAGGAGCAAAGTCAGACCGAGCGAGTTTTACCTCCAGAAACAGAAAAACGTTTTAAGTTGATCCGCGTCCAGTTCGGAAAAATGCACTCTCTATTCCTGGCATTTACCAGACGCCCTTATCCAGAGCACCTTACAGTCAGTAGTGACAGGGACAGCCCCGCCCTGGAGACACTCAGGGTTAAGTGTCTTGCTCGGGGACACGATGGTAGTAAGTGGGGTTTGAACCTGGGACTTTGTGCTCTTCTGGTTCAGAAGCGAGTGTCTTACCCGCTAGGCCACTACCACCCTGCATATTAATACATCAATATTATAATGGCTGATGAGGGAATATAACATATAGTATAATGAAATAATCACAGCACGTTACAGGGACCGTGCCCGTAGAACCCGACCGGAACCACCGCGCCCCGACGGGCCACTGGGCACCACTGAAGACTCTAAAGAGCTGCTAACGTGCACACACACATTCACTTTAACCTCTTCCTCCCAGCGCCACCTGCTCTCCGCTGCTCGACCAATGGGAGGCCACCGATCCAACAGGGAGCCAATAAGGAGGCGTCTCTACACGGGAGGCAGATGGCGAGATGCTTCCTTCGCCAGCCAGCCAGCCAGCCATTTCGGCGTGCCAGCATTACCGCCACTCAGCCACAACAGTGTTTACCCACAGCAGACCGCCTCAGTAGCCTCCGTAGCGCCAGTGCCGCTTCCCCCCTAAACGCGGACACGGCGGCGGATCAGGCGGGCAGATGACCGGGAAACGGCGGGAGCGGCGCGGACATGTCATTAGCGCCACTAACGCGGCCACTAACGCGGCCTCTAACGCGGCCTCTAACGCGGCCACTAACGCGGCCACAGGTACTATTAGGGTAAGGAGGTCTTCAATTTCGCCCGCTCTGGCCTCCAGCCGGCTGCCGCGAGAGGAGGAGCGTGGAGGCGGCAGAGAGGCCCGAGTCGCCAGACACCTGCCCAAAATGGTCATGCGTCCGTCGCTGGCCTCACAATACCATTCGATTACGATTATCAATGCATCCCATTAAAGTTTCTACATTTTCTGCTTCACATCAGGGAGTCGAGGCCTCGTCCACATGGACGTCTGAACCTGTCACGGCGGCGAGCTGACGGGGAGAACGAAGCGCAGGGGCGGGACATACTGGGGACAAGGATTTATTAATAAACACAAATAAACAAGGCGCGATGGCCTAAATCAGTGAAACAAAAAAACGGGGAACAACATAAACGAGCCCGTTGCCAGAACTCAAAAGGTTGCCAGGTACAAAATCACACACAAGTTCACGCAACTGAGTCCACTTGAATGTCGTCGCTCCAGAGGGGCGGAGTCCAAGGCTTTTTAAAAGCAGTCCAGACTGACTCCAGCTGGCAACCTCCCCTGGAGCAAATCCTGACAGAACCCGGCGTTTTTCTGGCACTGTGCGTTTGGACGGCGTCAAATAAACGCTGCATGCAAAATCCAGAAAAAACGGCGTCAAGCAAACGCCAATCGAACGCAGATGCAACACGAAGCATCACGGATTCTGTTTTGCACTGCATCGATGCAGAATCATCCATGCTATACGATTTATCTATATGATTCATTTCAACACCCCTAATATTAGCGGCGTGTAGTAGGATAAAGAGTTTCCATGTCCGTTTATAAAGGATTTTGTGACACTGGCATGTTCAGGAGGAGGCTAGATCTGCTGATGCTGGAGGCCGTTCACCAGCAGCAGAATCGGTAAATTCATCTGTCAGGGTTCTCCAACGTGAACCAATCGCCCATGAGAACATTTTTAAGGAACAGCTGTGTCTAGGATGTGTATAGAATAAATATTCGAGTTTTTGGAAATGTTATTCTTCTAGACTCAGTTTTACCTTTCAGCATAAGACGATGTCTACGATGTCAACCTGGTCCCACTCGAATCTACGATTCTCTAAACCGCAGCCAAATTATATCTTTAGGAGCATTTTAATCAGGAAAGGCCGAACTTTGCCTGTAGTAAGCAGATGGAAGGAGTTTTCTGACTGCTCTGAAAAAGATCTTTTATATTTGAGATTCGAAATCGATGTGTGGCGAATGTGACGCCGTCGTGACGCATCTTTCATGCAGGTGTCATGATCCGGACCGGCAGGGGTTACTCCGGATCCGGGGTCCGGACCGGAGTTTCATGTTCGTCTTATGTAATGTTCCCTGATCGTGTTTACCTGGTATATATTTATATAATTGTATAAAACTATCCTGTTCGTGTCTGTTCGCTGTCGGGTCATTGTGCGTGTAATGTTCCCTTGTCTCGTGTAGTTCGTATTAAACCCCTGTCCTGTGATCGTGCGAATGCGTCCTCCTTCACCGCCATGTCCAGCCCACCCGTGACAGAATGACCCGACCACGTGGACGCAGCCGATCTAGAGATCCAGGGAGCCGTGGTCGGTCGGGAGGACGTCTGCCACACAGATCCACGATCCATGTATGGACGTCCTCCGCTGCCGCCGTCTCGTCCGGATTCCAGCGACGCACCTCCGGTAATCGGCAGTTCCCCGCCATGATCCATGTCATGTTTTTAATCAGTTCCCCAAGCGTGA
Source organism: Denticeps clupeoides (assembly GCF_900700375.1). Classification (NCBI taxonomy): domain Eukaryota; kingdom Metazoa; phylum Chordata; class Actinopteri; order Clupeiformes; family Denticipitidae; genus Denticeps; species Denticeps clupeoides. Next base: position 20,925,515 of record NC_041718.1, on the reverse strand, counting down.
CAGACTCTCGGCGGCCTACGAAAGCTACCGTGGGGTCGAGGAGACCGGTCGCACAGTTCAGGTGCTCCTGGCGTTAACCGAGACGAGGAAGGCGGCGAACTTCCCAGCGGGGCGTGCCGGAGACTGACCGGAGTGACGGTGCCTGCGGACGGCGGACAGGACGCCGGTCCCCCACGGACGAGCCGTGCTTTGGCCCGGGCCTGACGCCGCCGGTGCAGGACAGCCGCCACTTGTCCTTATGGACGTCTCCTCCCTTTCATGGACCGTTTTGTGGGCACTCCCAGGTGGTAGTGCCTTTGAGGGGGGAGTACTGTCATGATCCAGACCGGCAGGGGTGACTCCGGATCCGGAGTCCGGACCGGAGTTTCATGTTCGTACTGTGTAATGTTCCCTGATCATGTTTACCTGCTGTCTATTTATATAATTGTATAAAACTATCCTGTTCGTGTCTGTTCGCCGTCGGGTAATTGTGAAGTGTAGATGTTCCCCTGTCTCGTGTATTTTATATTAAACCCCTGTCCTGTGATCGTGCGAATGCGTCCTCCTTCACCGCCATGTCCAGCCCACCCGTGACAGCAGGGGAAAAGACATTCAGTTTACTCGTCGTTCTCACACTCACTGCATGTTCTATTAAAACACGAAACGTTCCACGCCGACGGAACATGTTCGTTGTAGGAGCGTTTGCGGTAGAACCCGAGCACGGCTCCAGCGCTCCACCTCCTCGCTCTCTCGGCCCGGGACCCAGGCGCCTCGTGCGCCCACACCCCACAGAAGCCGTGCAGAAGCAGTGCGGGGCCGCCATGCTCGTTGCCTGACCTATTTAGGCGAGTGACGCTGCCTGGCGTAGCGGGGAGTTGGCAGGGCGCCGCCGCGGAGCCCACGGCTTCGGTTCCCACTCGCCGGAGCGCGGTGCAGACCGCTAATCTGCCGTTCTAATCCCTCCGACGAGGAACAAATCTTCTCCTAAACTGTTCCATTAAAGCACAAAGAGTTCCGAAAAATAGACGTCGAATGTTGCTTAAAAACACACAATACACACACACACACACGCACAAACAATGTCTACACACCTTCTGCTCAAAACCGATCCCATGGACCCAGGTGGCGTCTAATGAGCATGTATGAAAACTGTCCTCCTCCAGAGGCAGGAATAGCAGCAGCTGTACACACACACACACACACACACACACACACTCGCCATTCTGGATGGGTTCCGGCTGCACACGCACACGTGCGGACGAGGCATGAGCCGCAGTCGCGCTGCGCCGCCGTACCTGCTGTAAATCAGCGCTGACCGGCCCGCCGTTCCCGCTTCCGTTCCGGAATACGACGTTCCGGTCCTGGATTTAGGCGACGGAGTCAGATGTGCTTAATTGAATTACGATCAATTATTTTAATGGATTGCAAATGGATTTCGAAATCAATGGGGCTGAACTGCAACGGCGCCGCGCCGTATTCCTGCGCTGCTAATCACATATATATTACGTATAATAAAACAACGACAACAACGCTGCATTGAAATGAATATGCAAAAACGAGCAGCGTGATGCTCGTGCAGATGTTGTTTGTAAGACTGATCAGCAGGATTATTAAAATACACGTGCAATAAAAGAGGAGACAGTTGTGCATCGTCCTCGGAGGGATTCCGAACAAACAGATTAATGTGGGAAGAACAAACACATTTTTCAGCGTGACTGGGAGCTCACAAATCGTTACTGCGGCAATATTAATGACGGAGGTTCCAATGCTTCCGTATTATTATGAATATTTTTTTGATCCGCGGCTCGCTTGCCGATCATCTCGGCCCCTTCGAAGCCCCTCACCAACCTAGAAACCGCGTTCTGGAAACTGAAGAAGCAAGATAACCGCCTCGTGTGTGTGTGTGTGTGTGTGTGTGTGTGTATATGCATCCTGACAATAAACCGGAGTTAATTGGCGGTGTGAATCAGTTTGTTTGTGCCATCCAGCGCTTTGTTCCTCCTCTTCTTATGCCCTCATAAGCACACGCACACACTCAGTGGAACAGAAAAAAAAAAAGGTCACATCTCTGCCCGTGGTGACACACACACACACACACGCGTACACACACACACACACACGTACACACACACGCACACCTCTGGAAGCTGTGAGTTCAAGCGAGGGACGCGGTTCAGCATTTCAGGACAGGTTAGGAGGGACACCATGCGCCGGTCTGCGAGGAGACGGACCCGGGGCCCTCCTCCAAACGGGGGACCCGAAGGTGACAAAAGGACGGCAAGGGGAGCCAAGGAGGCGGGAAGACTGGCAGCAGGAGGCCAAAGGCAGACGACAAAAACAGCAGGTGAGAAGGAATGCGGAGTCACGTTGCTATGGCAACAGGCAGGCAAAAACAGCGCGGCGGCCACGCCCCCGCGGTGCAGGCATTCTCCAATCGCAGCTTTGCACCTGACCAGAGAGAGAAGCCTGCTTAATGCTGGCGTAATTATCCGAATAACGGCGTGACCCCGCCACCGTCGCCGCGGTGCCGGGCCGGGCCGCGAATGTAACTTGGCCTTCAATTAGCCACCGCGCAGACGCCAATCGTCCCAATTATCAGGCCGCGGAATGACATTAAATGATACAACGTCTCCGAGGAGCCTTTCAAACGATGTCAGTCCCGTTCATTAGGATCGCAGTACGGTTGAAATCAATTACGCCGCCATTTAAACGATCACAAGCGTACACGGGCGGAATAAGCCGGGGTCCGTCAATGTGGATCAAACGGACCAGCGCGCCCGTACAGTCGCCTCTAACATCTCGCGCGTGGTCAATAAAAACAATCTCCCGGTAATCAGGTGAAGGACCGGCGGCCTCCGAGTTCTTCCCCGCGAGGGATGGACGGAGATGGACGATGCCCCGCGAGCTGATGGCATTATCTCGGACGAGCAGAGGACAAAGCGGCTCCCTCTTTCGGCTGGACTGAAGCGTCCCTGCGGCGTGAGAGTCGTGGCCAGAGGGACCCGCCTGATCCCCACACCTGTCACCCACGGGGTCTTCCTTTTCACGCCTCTAATTGGCGCCTTTCAGCTGAGGTGCCGAGGAAGAAATGACCCAGAGTTCTTCCACGGTTCCTTAAACAGGCTCCACCGCAAAAATACCCGCTGGACGTCACAAAAAAGTAAAGTGAAGTGATCGTCACGTGTGGTACACAGCAGCGCAGCACACTGTGCACACAGTGAAATTTGTCCTCTGTATTTAACCCATCACCCTGAGTGAGCAGTGGGCGGCCATGACAGGCGCCCGGGGAGCAGTGTGTGGGGACGGTGCTTTGCTCAGTGGCACCTTGGCGGATCGGGATTCGAACCGGCAACCTTCTGATTACGGGGCCGCTTCCTTAACCGCTAGGCCACCACTGCCCCACCACTGCCAACACCGGCGCCATCGGTGCCTTAAATCATCACAGCCCGGGCCGCACGGGACGACTCCAGACAGACGAATGCAAATATTAGAGCTGAAGCACATTTTGATAGGAGGCCATTGATCGGAGGGAGAATCTGACTCTGGGAGGGAAGTGACGGGGACAAACAGCAGAATTGATCCAGGGTCTCGGGGACGGCGCGAGTCTCAACACGTCGATAGCATGTGGTTCGGGACTCGCACCACGTAACCAGATTACTCCTCCATCGGAGAGAGCGGACACTTCGTCTCACCCCGGGGTAAATGCCGCCTGTCAGTCACCATGACAAGAATTCAGCTCAGATCCACACTTGAATTTATGAAATTGTGAAAAATGGGCATATTGGAGACAGGACGTCACCTCAAAACTAATATTAATATTAAACACAGAGAGATGCAGATGGCCATTGATAGCAGCTCTAAGGCGTTGGCATCATTGGTGAGAACCAGTTAATGTCTTGTTAATGTCCTTCACTGAGAAGGAAAACCTCTGTGCACATTTCTACAGATGTCAATAAGATGCATCAATTCAATATTTTAAGCTTTTATATTACATTAATGATTATTGGAGAATCAAGACACTGGGGAAGTTATTCGTGCTCGGTCCCAGCGGGTCCGTTTAATTTTTCAGGACATTGATGATTAATAAACTGAGGGGTGAACTCTGGATGTGGAGGCCTGCCGTCATGGAACGTCAATGAAATTCAGCCATTTGTCGAAACGGCACCAGTAATGAATACTAATGATGCACTGTGGGCAGGGACCGAGGCAAACGAACCTCAAATCGAATCGGTTACCAGTGGGAAGACATGGAGCGTCCCCCGAGACGAGACGAGGACGCCGGTGTAAGGCTGTCATTTCTTCCCTGTGTCAAATGTGATACATATCTTATTGTTGCGGGGCAGTAAAGCCACAAATCCATTCACCTTTATACACCCCCGAACGCTGGCTGAGAAAACAATACTGTTGAAGAGAACATTTCTGTACACCTGGCTGTGAAAGCCTTCTATGAACATATTTCCCGAATTCTCATTCATGGCTTCCAAAGGGAGCTGGATTAGCCACAGGCCACATTTCAAGGCATTACTACTACAGTTGTTTTTGGCAGCATGCTTTAATTATAGTTTTTATTCGTCTTAATCACGTCCAGACTCATTTTAGTCAAGTTTCAGTCGACTAAAAGTCTGAGCATTTTAGTCCTATTTTAGTCGGAATTGTCCATGGATATTTTAGTCAGGTTTTCATTGATGCAATTCTATTTAACCCAGTCAGTATTGTACCAGTACCTGGTACTCAGACCTCATTTTCATAATTTAAACAAGGTTGTCTGTCATGGCCGGACTCGTCGTTCTTATCCTGTCGGTGTAAAAATTCCGCCCCTCGCGTCGCTTCTCGTGTCCCTGTCGGGTCTTGGATCTGTAAGTCCTGTTCTGAGGTGCGTCCCGGTTTTATGTAACGGACCCCCCGTTTGTGAAGCCTTGCGAACGTGTCCTGCCCTGCACCATGCCGCCGTGACATTGTCTTCAAGAATACTCGACATCCATTCCAGACACGGAAGACACTCTGATTTGTTCCGTGTTTTTCGCCACACGCTCCGTCTCCTTTTCCACTTCATTGTACACAAGTATCCTTAATAAACATTTACATTTACATTTATGGCATTTACCAGACGCCCTTATCCAGAGCGACTTACAATCAGTAGTTACAGGGACAGTCCCCCCCTGGAGCAACTCAGGGTTAAGTGTCTTGCTCAGGGACACAATGGTAGTAAGTGGGATTTGAACCTGTGACTCTGTAGTCTTCTGCTTCATAGGCAAGTGTGTTACCCACTAGGCTACTACCATCCCATAAATCGCAATAATAGAGAGAACACATCTGTGCGACCGGATGGGAGACACAGGAAACAGAAATACTACATAATAATCATAATGGGATTAATCTAACGGATCTTTTGAAACTTGTTTAATGGTGTCGGGGAAAGCAGCCGGCGTGGTTACAATGGGAAAAAGCTCAATGACACGCCTGACGCGCCACGGCTTGCCGCGTCCATTTCCAATGTTTGTCCGTACGTTACAGCACCGACGGAGGGAGGGACACGGTGTTTAAATCCACACTAACAACGGTGGCGAGGACTCTCCTTTTCATTTTCTCCTTTATTCAACATGGCTCCATCATGACTCGGACACGTTATACATTACGGCACATATAGAGCCCACCCTCAAATAAAGGTGACAGCAGGTGACAGCGTGGTAAAGCCCAGGCAAAGTCCCCGGTTCGAACCCCACTTACTACCATCGTGTCCCTGAGCAGAACACTGGACCCTGAGTGTCTCCACAGGGGGGACTGTCAGGAAATGAAAATTCTTAACACCTCACTACATTTGAATATTTATAAATCAGACAAGTAAAAGGCATTAAACACACTTTAGTGTATCGCAAACTGACAAAATTTCACATTTTAATGCATTAAGTATGAGGTTCTATAGGTATTAGCATCCTTGACTCTAATGTCTACAATACAAACCAGTAACTTAATATTATTACAATCTTAAAAAAGGCTCATAAAAATAACTGGTTAGCATGTCATGAGCCCCATGACGCAGAATAAATTATTTGGTAAATGTACATACTCTGACAGAGCGTTCTGACTGTGATCATTTACATATGATCGTGGGACACTGAATATTCCTGCTCAGAATTCCCCCTCTCCACGCTGGAGTGGACACTTGAAAATGTCCGTCCCAGCTGATTTTAATGAGCGGAATGGGCCTGAATGGCAGGTGCGCTTACGGGCCAGCGCCAAATCCTAAATTATAAATGGACCGTAAAGCTTTATGGTGGCCAACTGAACAAATGGAGAGATTTATGCTCAAAAATGAGCGAAGCAGATTACAATTTCGACATGCGAAGCACATAAAGTTGTAATTCTCCACTTACCAGTCGCCACCGCAGCAGGAACTCTGAACAAAAAGCTCCTGGCGCCGCGCCGCTCGGTACTCTGGAGCGCGTGAAGCGGTAACCACGGAGACGCGGCTCCCCGCATCATCCGCAGACGCGGCCGAGGGCCCCGGCACCTTTCATGCGGCGGAGACGGGCCCTCGGAGCGCTAATTAGCGGCACGCGCCGGGCCCGCTCTCCGTTTTGCCGAATCTGCGTTGTGTCTCATCAGGAGCGTCTGGCAGGTCTGATCCCCTCTCATCGCCTTCCGGAGGCTTCCGCCCCTGCTTTTCATCCTCATCACTGCCGCCACCGGGCCAGCAATTAAGGTTAAGTGAAGTGATTGTCGCATGTGATACACAGCAGCACAGCACACAGTGAAATGTGTCCTCTGCATTTAACCCATCACCCTGAGTGAGCAGTGGGCACCATGACAGGCGCCCGGGGAGCAGTGTGTGGGGACGGTGCTTTGCTCAGTGGCACCTTGGCGGATCGGGATTCGTAACCGGCAACCTTCTGATTACGGGGCCGCTTCCTTAACCGCTAGGCCACCACTGCCCCAATTTGAGGGCCGAAACGCGTGACCCCCCCCCCCCCCCCCCCGCTTCACGCCAGTACGCCGGATCAGGTTCACCAGATCGAGCCCCCCCCCCCCCCCTCTCTGTTCTCAATCTCAGGAAGTGCTCGTGAAGAGGACGAGTAGAGGAGCGCGATGCCGGGGTTCGTGCCGGTAAAGGTCAGCGTGCGACTCGTCTACGCGGAGCGTAACCATGGAAATGGGCACGATCCGTACTCTGGGCCGAACGCGGTCATCTATCAATAACGTCCAGACGCGCGGAGAAACCGCGAAACGAAGCGGCCGGCCACTTCCTGACCGCAGTCCGGGCCCGAGGATTTACTGGGAAAACGGGAAATAAAAACTTCACGGCTGCTTAGCAACCGCGGGAAAAAAGGCCTCGGTGTCCAAAACTGTCCTTCACGAGGCCGCGTATAAATAGCAAGCTGAGCATGAAAAATCGCGAGGATGTCGGCAATAGCGCTTTCGTTCATTTCCAGCAGCGAAGGCGGGCGGGCGGGCGGAGAGGCCGGATCAATCGGCGCGGCCGCCGCGCTCCGAGAGCGTTCTCGGCCCCGACGCGCGCAACGCGGATACGAATCCATATTTCATTAGAATGAAATATATATGAAGTGCCTCGCCGACAGCGGCGGCCTGATTAGCAGCAGGCAGGCGGCCCGGGGCGAGGAGCATCCGTCCACCTCCTCCACCAGCATCTTCGCACCGCGGAGATTCACGCAATAAGTACGTCCAACCATGAACCGATGTCTTATTAATAAGAAAATACATTTACATTTACGGCATTTGGCAGACGCCCTGATCCAGAGCGACTTACAACGTGCTTCCATGTTACCATGGATGAAGTGATCAGTTCTGGTTCACTAGGACCCCCAACTATGAATACAACCTTTTTATTCACTCTGTTCTAGTTTCTATACAGAAGTCAGACAAGAAGAAGGTTACAAGTTCGTCTAAATCTTCTCTAAAGAGGAAGGTCTTGAGCTGCCGTGTGAAGGTGCTCAGTGACTGAGCTGGAAGTTCATTCCACCACCGAGGGGCCAAGATGGAGAAGAGTCTAGATGAGCGTCTTCCTTTTACCTTCAGAGATGGAGGGACCAGGCGAGCAGTACTGGAGGCTCGGAGTATACGAGGTGCAGTGCGAGGTGTAATATGGGATGTGAGGTAGGATGGTGCTACTCCATGTTTGGCTTTGTAGGCCAGCATCAGTATTTTGAACCTGATGCGTGCAGCTACTGGGAGCCAGTGGAGGGAACGTAGCAGAGGGGCGGTGTGGAGAACTTGGGAAAATCAACCTAAAACATGGCCAAACATCCATAAATTCCTTTAATAATCCACATAAACACCCCATAACCGTCTGAAAATGTCTATATATGAAGTTTAAACGTTATGAACGTTTAAACTTCAGATATGAATAAAAGATTGAAGTTGAAACCAGTTTTACTGTAATAATGACTCTCTGAGACACCGTAACACGACTAGTTATTCCAGAATGGCTTCCTGGTTTAGAAACCTTCCACGTCCGTTGCCTAGTCGACCAGGGGCAGTGGCGTGTACGGAAGTTTCGCTCGCAGCCTGTCACGGCCGCCCACTGCTCGCCGAGGGTGCCGGTTAAATGCAGAGGGCACGTTTCGCCGCGCGTTGCGTTTCGGTGAAAGTGAACTCGCTTAATGAGTTGCCGAAGTCGTTGGTGACGACATCGCTCGCCCGCACCGCGCTGGTCTAATGGCTAAGAAGTGGCCGCCGCCTCCCTTCCTCACAGCAAAGGTTGGCATAATTACCCAAAATTAGCGGCCGCCTTTATCCTCTCCGCGCCGGATTTTAAATTGAATTGTCTTTGATTAAGATGAATGATCTTCTCTGATGTGTGTGTGTGTGTGTGTGTGTGTGTGTGTGTGTGTGTGTGTGTGTGTGTGTGTGTGTGTGATGGGGAGGTGGATAAGGGAGCCGCTGGATGAGATCGGTGCTAATAACATGGGTTCTGGTTCTAGGGCAGAGATAAAAAGGCCGCCTGTCATTAATGACATTGTGTGTGTGTGTGTGTTTGTGTGTGTGTGTGTGTGTGTGTGTGTGTGTGTGCATGCGTGCGTGTGTGTGTCTACCTCCCACAAACAGGTGAGTATATACATGATTCCACATTAACCTGCAATCTCTTACCGTGCATTTTTATCTTCCTCACACACACACACACACACACACACACACACACACACACTCTTCCCAGGACAGAGAGTAATGACAGTCTCTCGTAGGGAAAAATGAGAAATGCTCCAGGGACATTTTACTGTGTTATGCAGTCAGCCAGAACTAAAACATCATTAAAAGCTTTTCATTCTGCGGCAGAGGAACAGAGTCGGCGGCTCCGGCCGCCGAGGGACGGACGGACGGACGGAGACGAGTGGACGGCTCTCAAGTTCATTTGCACGTGATAAATACAGAACGAGCTGCAAAAAAAAAAAAAAAGAAAGAAAAACAAGATGCTTCTGTTATGGATGTGACGGAACGTTCCTGGGAGGCTTCGAAGTTCCCGGGAAGTTGAAGGCCTGTTTTGAAAGTCTAATGCTGAGAGAGAGTGGACATGTCCATCCCGAGGGACGCCGAGCTTGCGTTTAGAGACCTGAGATGTTCATTTGTTCGTTCGTTCATAATGTCCTAATGGAGAAAAGTCGGGCATAATAACAATAAAGTGAAGTGATTGTCACTTGTGATTCACAGCAGCACAGCACACGGTGCACACAGTGAAATTTGTCCTCTGTATTTAACCATCACCCTGAGTGAGCAGTGGGCAGCCATGACCGGCGCCCGGGGAGCAGTGTGTGGGGACGGTGCTTTGCTCAGTGGCACCTCAGTGGCACCTTGGCAGATCGGGATTCGAACCGGCAACCTTCCGATTACGGGGCCGCTTCCTTAACCGCTAGGCCCCTGGAATTAGATCTGAAATGTGCGATTCTGATCGCACCTGAGCACGGAGGGGACTTCGCCGGCGTCCCACTTCCAGGAGTGACGTTCGTGCGGCAGAATCCAGGCCAGACGGCTCTGAAGGGGACGAGCGGGCGTGACATGACGACCCCGAATACGCCGAGGTCCCCGGTGCTCCTCCCGCCGGCGCGTCGTTCTACATGCGTGAATATGGTGATGAGCGCAGGGCAGGACGTGGACAAGGTAACACGCGCGTTCCTCCGCCTCCTGATTCCTGCCGAGGACACGATGTCCTCACTTTCAGGGAGACTTCCGTCAATATCGATTATTTCCCTCCCGATTACAGAAGCGGAGGTGATGAGACCCGTCGATGGCGGACGATGTTTTACGCCGCGTGTCGTGTAGAACCACACGCTGGAGGTCTGGTTTCAGGACCACGGACAGGGACACGTCCTCGTCCAGAAACCTCGACGCGTGTCGCACGCGCGGATCTCAGCACCCTCGGAGGAGAAGAAGAGAACGCGACCTCCTCGTCCAGGAACGGCGAGAGAGCGGCGTTACCGTGACAGCAGATGATGGGGGGGGGTCTGAGGGGGGATGAGTTACCGCGGATTAAAAAAAAAAAGAAAGAAGGATGAAGGAGGAGGAGGAGGAGGGGGCGAGCGAGGTGATGCGACGATGATGGATCGGCGTCAACTCGCGCTCGGCCGCCGGACGCCAAGAGGTCGCCGGGCGCGGTGCCCGCCGTGTCCTGCATGTGCCGTGGTGCCTTTACGTCCCCCCCGTCACCGGAGAAGACGCCACATTACTATTCCTGTCACACCAGCCTTGCAGCAGGCGGCTACGGCGGTGGGAGAGAGAGAGAACCCTCCTCCTCCTCATCTTCATCACAGAGGACGCCGTTTTCACGCGCTGCGCATGAAGCGACGTGTGTGTGTGTGTGTGTGTGTCAGATGCCACCACTCACCCTGGCTGTTGGCTCCTCCGTCCCCGTCCTCACACTCTGTCAGGTTGTTGAGCATCCTGTCCCCTACGCCGCCGCCGCCGCCGGCAAGAACCCCCGAATCCTCGCCAAAACGCGCCGAGAGCGGGACGGACGACGAGAGCCGCGTCTTATCGTCCCTTCCTTCAGCGGAGCAGGAGAGAGGAGCGAGGCGGCGGGAAAAAACGAGAGGGGGGGAGAGAGAGAGAGAGAGAGACGCCGCTTTCCCTCCACTGATTCTCTTCTTCTCCTCGCTGGCTGTAGCGTGACTCCCTCGCTCTCTCTCTCTCTCTCTCTACACACACTCTCTCTCTCTCTACACACTCTCTCTCTCTACACTGTCTCTCTCTCTCGCTCGACAGGAGGAGGATACAGCGAGCAGAGAAGGCTGCAGGAGTTTAGTGGACGATGGAACCCCAGCTCTCTCTCTCTCTACACTGTCTCTCTCTCTCTCTCTACACACTGTCTCTCTCTCTCTCTACACTGTCTCTCTCTCTCTACACACACTGTCTCTCTCTCTCTCGCTCGACAGGAGGAGGATACAGCGAGCAGAGAAGGCTGCAGGAGTTTAGTGGACGATGGAACCCCAGCTCTCTCTCTCTCTACACTGTCTCTCTCTCTCTCTCTACACACTGTCTCTCTCTCTCTCTACACTGTCTCTCTCTCTCTACACACACTGTCTCTCTCTCTCTCGCTCGACAGGAGGAGGATACAGCGAGCAGAGAAGGCAGCCGGAGTTTAGTGAACGATGGAACCCCAGCTCTCTCTCTCTCTACACTGTCTCTCTCTCTCTCTCTCTCGCTCGACAGGAGGAGGATACAGCGAGCAGAGAAGGCTGCAGGAGTTTAGTGGACGATGGAACCCCAGCTCTCTCTCTCTCTACACTGTCTCTCTCTCTCTCTCTCTCTCTCGCTTGACAGGAGGAGGATACAGCGAGCAGAGAAGGCAGCCGGAGTTTAGTGAACGATGGAACCCCAGCTCTCTCTCTCTCTACACTGTCTCTCTCTCTCTCTCTCTCTCGCTCGACAGGAGGAGGATACAGCGAGCAGAGAAGGCTGCAGGAGTTTAGTGGACGATGGTCTCTGCTGGCTGTGTGGACCTGACGGCCGCGTGTTTTACTACCACTGCCGTGGAATGGAGAGCTGATTGGACAGGGGGATGGGAGGAAGACGGATGGCAGAAGACATAAATACAGAGGAGAAATGGAGGGTCTTGCCGGTTCTTGACCCGCGTAACGGAGGTTGTGGCGCTGCTTTTCACTACTAATAACAGGAGCGCGTGGAGTTTGATGGTGCCAACAGTCACATGCACAACTGCATTCTGGGATTTCAACATTGGTTGAAAATGCATGCGGTGCGCATCTTGAAAATGCCAGATGTTCAACAACATCAGTAATAAAACATGAAGAACAAGCTAATAACACGATGATCCATTACTCTCATTCAGTCAGTTGGTTCCACCTTCCAGAGCTTGACGAGCGGTTTTATCACTTTCTCATTTATTTCATGTCATCTTTATCCCCTCTAATCTGTATAACACTTTGAACGGCCCCATGTATGAAATGCTCTTCAGAAATAAACTTTTCTCTTGAAAAAAAAAACGCTCTGAAGAATCATCAAAAACTAGAAAACGTCCATATATACAAAAACAAAGCAAACTCTCAAAAGCTTTAAGGGAAAAATTGTAAATATACATCAATATACATCATGTACAGATATACGAAAATGCATTTTAACAACGATTGGTCATTCGAGGGTCATGAGACTGTCACTGAATCAATATTGAATTCTTCATGTAATATCACAATTATTGATCACGTCCAACCGGTCGATGGCTACCTTTTATTTCAGGAAGGAATATCTGTGCTGGACATCGATTACTGACCACAGGACAGGCGTCCAACGCTCACCCACTCTCCCACCAGCCTCAGGGTCACCACTGCGTCCCTCAAACTACAGTCCCGCGCCTAACAATTCGTATGTTTCGCTCATGTCTGTTTCCGTGTAATTCTGCTTTTCAAGCAGATTAACACAAAGTGATATCACTCCGAAGCTCTAAATCCAGTATCGATCACCGGTCCCACACACACAGACCTTACTTATTTCTTGAGAAACGTTACCAGACGAAAATCAGGCCGATCATGATGATCGGATTTGGGGATGTTTACTCGGTCGCACGTGGCACAATTGTCAACCTGAGTCTAGCAGAAGGGCTGAAAGTGACGTAGGACATGACTTGTACGGTCAGTCATGCTGACCGCTGTACTCTGCGCCTTAGCGTTAATATTGCACGATCTCATCAGGACCCCGATTTATTTATTTCCGTTTAGCAGACGAAGTAAGACGAAAGTTGGTGAAAACGGAAAAAGGAACAAAGAGTGTGGCGTGTGTCGGCGTTCCCGCCGGTGGATCCTGGACGTGTGTTGAGCTGGGCTCCATATCTGATTCCTCGGGAGAGAGCGGCTGACAGATCTGCATATTTGGCGCAGGTTTGTGGATGAAACCGGCGTCCTCCCCTTAATCAAGCGGCGTCCGGTCGGATCTAAAACGCGAGTTAGACCTCCGGTCAGGAGGTTCCAACCCTCCCGTTATTCCAGGTCTCTCTGTGGCACGGTGCCACATCATGAAATGAATAACCATGTCAATAAATCAGAGAATGATATATAATGCCAACATAAAACATGTATTTATCATTGTGAAATATTATTTCATGGTCGTTATCTTTACCCAATTTTTACAGATTATTTCAGAGGCCTTTTATTTCATTTCAGCAGTTTTTATTCCAAAACGTCCTTTTTTTCCGATGGCCTTTTTATTTCATAGTCAATCAGTGCAAGTGGGTTGGACCTGACCTCCTATTGGCCGATCCTTTATCATCTATTCGTCTTTCTGGATATCTGCTCTAGCAACAAGTTCAAAAATCCCAGAGGACGGCGGACCGGCATGAACTTCGTTCGGCTCTGTTTATTTCAGCGGATCAAATAGAAGAACAGATGCCTTTTTGAGTCATTTAGATCAATGGTTCCCAACCTTTTTTTTCCCTGAAACCGTCTTATAGGCAACTCCAACATCGAATTCCGGAATAACATGGAAGTACACCCACATCATGGTTCTATAGACACTGATGTTGGCCAAATGTTCATTTTTATAGCACTTTCGTCCCCCTGTCCACTGCTGAAACATATGGTGGTAGTGGTAGGTGGTAGTAGCCTAGTGGGTAAGACACTCGCCTGTGAACCAGAAGACCCGGGTTCAAATCCCACTTACTACCATTGTGTCCCTGAGCAGGACACTTAACCCTGAGTGTCTCCAGGGGGGGACTGTCTCTGTAAAATACCGACTGTAAGTCGCTCTGGATAATGCTGTAAATGTAAATATTGAAATACAGGGAAAAAAAATATCATTATGTGATAGTGAGGTACACGGTATTTAGACGAAACGTATTTTTGCTCCTTGTAAACCCAACGCTGATGCAAGAAAATCTATCCGCACACACAAAACCTCGTGATGAGAAAATGATAAAAGCAACAATCGAATCACGATTTCCTCCCCAAACTAACTCGCCCCGCCGCGCTGAAGAAACGAGCCCGGGCGCATCCTGCGCGTTGCCCTAGCAACGCTGGTTTAATGGCTTCGCCTTCAATTAGATTTCCCCCGTGCCCCGTTCCCGCCGGCCCCGCCGCGTTCCTGCACAACACGCTCTTCCCGAGTCAGGAGTGTGGTGGACCTCCACTTATTTCGGGGACCACTGGTCACGATCAGCCGCCGTGGAATTTCCAGCGAATTCTTCCTCCGCCCTGTTGAGACAATCGTGGTTTTTGGCGGCTGAAGACCAAGAGGTGTGAACCTTTGATTCGATTACGATTATCAGCGAGCCGATTAATCGACGCATCACCACGCGTCCCATCAATGTTTCTACATGACTTTACATCGATTTTTCAGAGGGGTCAGCGAGATTTTCTGTCGTCTGGTGAGTGCGGACTGAGTGGCGACCATTTTTCGAAGGGTCCAAACAGAACCAGCATTCGGTCGGCGGTGCGTTCGGGTGCCGTCGATTAAATGCTATTTCTGTTGGGCCCCCGCTGCCCCAGACATAAGCATTAAAAGGCCTTTCGGCGTTAATATTTCCATTCACATTCAGTGGGAACTGCGCTGCTGAGCAGCTCGCTAGACTAAGAAGGACAGGAAATGCGCAGAAATGAGCGGGTTGGACGTGGATAGTTGAATGTTGCATGTTGAGGTGTGTGTTGCATGGGCGTTAAACACAGTTTAGTGAAGTTAGGGTCGGTTTTCGTGCACGTACTTCTTTTTTTATGCACGTCCATTTTTTAATGGCGCGTATACGGATGCAATTCCTGCGTAATTTTATAGGGGTGGTGCTGCGAGCTCTGCACTCAACAGATGATGACTTTAAGATGCAGGTATTCATCTGTGGCCTCAACACTGACTCCTGGTGGTAAGGAGTTGAAAGTGAAAGTGAAGTGATTGTGAAACACGGTGACGCAACTAAATGTGTCCTCTGCATTTAACCATCACCCTTGGTGAGCAGTGGGCAGCCATGACTGGCGAGCAGTGTGTGGGGACAGCGCTTTGCTGAAGAAGTTTCCATCAGGGCTCCTTCCGATGCGCCTGTATCCAGCTGCCGCGGCGGTCCGCAGAGAACCGATTTGCAGGTACTGATGGACAATAATGAATGAATCAAACTTTAGAAAACAAGCTGGTTATTGTGTTTGGACAACGCCGCCTTTGTTTCAGTTGGCCTCGGTTCTTCATGCGTGTTTTCTGAACCTCATTACCCACTTACAGTGGCAGCGGTGGCCTAGCGGTTAAGGAAGCGACCCCGTAATTAGAAGGTTGCCGGTTCGAATCCCGATCCGCCAAGGTGCCACTGAGCAAATCACCGTCCTCACACGCTGGTCCCCGGGCGCCTGTCATGGCTGCCCACTGTTCACTCAGGGTGATGGTTAAATGCAGAGGACACATTTCACTGTGTGCACCGTGTGGTGAGCTGCTGCGTATGACAAGTGACAATCACTTAAATGTTTTGTTTTTTTTTACACGAAAAACAGGAGAAAAAAGCCCAATTTCTATTTATTGTAATATTCTAATTTGGCCGTGGTAATGTAAGATAGGAATGATCTGACCCACTTCCCCCCACCCCATGCAGAAACCAGGGCAGCCTGAGTTATACTCAGGATCGGGAAAAAAAAAAGTGTGGAGGAGATGTAATGAGGGCCGATTTGCATCGAGATTTGCATCTAGACCAGTTCTGACGAGGCCGCTGTTGGAGAGGAGTGGACATCTTACAGAACGAAGATCGTCTACGTCGCTCAACCACCGTAAGAGAACATCTGAGCCCTGGCCACTTTATTAGAGACGCCCACCATGCAGCAAGGCAATCATTGGTCAGTTTCTTACAGGTGCACAGCCGGTGGGTGGACTTTTTTTGGAGTATATGGCCACATCCCAACCGAGGGATAAATTCTATGACAAAGGAACCAGGTAGATGAAAAATTAGAGCAGAAAAAAGGAGGCCAAATGTCCACGTTGCCTGGTGCAGGTGTGGAATTACATGGGCCGTGCATGATGGCCTTAGAGACCAGCCAAATGTGCCAAAAAAAGGGGGAAATGTTACAGAAAAACACAATTTTACTCCCTGTGAAATGACCCGTCAGGCCAGTGACACCAGAAACCCGCTCAGCTGGTGTGTTGCTGTGACCTCGCGGCACGAGAGACAAAATACTGTGGCCATTCGTTAAAAAAAAAACCTAAAAAAATCACAGCAGCGCCGCAAATCAGACGAAATAATAACAGGTTGAGACAATGGATAATTCCCGTGATTAATGTTTGGGGAAGTTCTTTCTCTGCTCACCTTAAAAAGTATAATTATTCAATAATTACTCATCAAGCGAGGCTAAATATACATTTCCCACTCATGAATGGACGTTAAATTAGAACTCTGGTGTGGAGACTGGGATAGGCATGCAGTCAGGACTCTTGTGGTACGTCTAGAGGCCCGACAGCCGGACGGGGGCCACGTCGAAAACGGACGAGAGCAATCGTCCGCCGTTCTTGCCGATTTCTCAGAGACGACACGTCCGGTGCCGAAACAAGCACATTATTGGGCTTCAATCAGAGCACGTGAGCAGAGCGGGTGGAATTCGGTTGGAGCGTTTGTGGAGCGTTTGTTTTACTTACTGCCTGGAGCTGTCCCTCGCTCACACCAGGAGTCCGACTCGCGCCCAGGTCCCCCCCAGAATTCATCTGTGCGGTTATCAAGAACGTTTACATTTCAACACCCAGCCGCTGCAAGCTCTCCATTTAGCGTCTAGACACTGACAGGAACGGGACATTCGTACCAAACCGACCGAATGTGGCCTAATGTGGATTCGGAACACCGCTTCCCTCCACTCATGCACCGTGGGTTCCACTGGATTTCCCCAGGGTCCAAACGGCGCCATAAAACGTGTCTTTTCCACGCGCCACGTCCCATACGCGGCAGCACCGGGAACAGCCTCGATTTCACCCTAAAAAGATGGGGGGAAGGAGGCCTGTTGTTGCCGGATGAGATCTTCCCTCGTTAGCATCTTCATATCGTTTTATGAGTCTAATGATATTCATTCGCTGGTTATGTAACGCGCTCCCCCGCTTTTTACCCCTGACACTCGTAAATGGCTTAACAGCCCCAGAGTTCATTATGCTCATGCATGGTGACACCACGTGACCCTACCAAAAAAGAACGGCGGTGACGCGACGCCGGCCAATCAGCACAGAGTTAATCCTCCAGTCCGTGGAGGGAGGAGGAGGAGACATGGAGGCGTTAAATCTCCCGTCTCTGTGACTGGACGTCGGCCACGCCGGCCGTGGCCCCGCCCACTGCCCGGTGGCATGGCGATACGTCACTGTGAGGCGCTGAGCGTTGAAGGATTTTAATCACCGTGAGACTCTGAGCCAAGAGAGAGAGAGACGATGAGGGAGATCAGGAAGCAGTCCAGCCTGGAATTAAAAGGCTTTCCCTCTCATTAGCCAGTCTGTCTCATAACTGACACACACACACACACACACACACACACACACAGAAAGAAAATATTTTCTCCTGGAAACAAAAAGATTTCATCACTGCTCAAGATACAAAAATATAGAACTGTAGAAGAACTGGCCTATCTGGCTTTCATGACGCTGTGAAAAGTGAAATACGGCCCTGACACCCCGGAAGAATATCATATATAATTTAGCTAAACCCCCAGTTCTGGTGATGATTTGTATGCTGAAATTTCCCAGCCGAACACATCAATTCATTACTTCTAGCGTATGTTTTTTATAATTGGAGATATATATTATGATATATTATGATGCAATTGCCTATAATAGCAGCCACTGGTCCAGCCTGTACTGCATAAAAAACATCCGTCCAACCCCGAACACTTATTCCATGGAAACACTTCCCCTCCCAAGTTATTCCTTATGCTGGTATGTGTCATGGCTAATCTTCTTTTTTTCAGTATGAATAAACTGCAGTGCATGATGGGTCCATGAGAGAAATGGACCTTCTACTTCTACACGTCTACAAGCCTGAACGAGGTTCCAAGTGCAGTTTTTGGTCCCCGTCCAACTGAAAGCCTCCATGTGACGCTGGGCCATATGTGCTTATCACACCTCGACTCCGCCTCGCCCCGCCCCGCCCCGAGACCTCACAGGGGACATCGGTAGTCTGCACAACCCGGCCTAGACGGCTGATGCTGCCGATAGAAGGAGAGTCCCCCGTCCCGACTTAATTACTGCGGGTTTCATTAACGACAAACTGATAATCTAACAGAAAATCTATACTTTAGCACCGGCCTTTTTAGCCAATAGGAGTGAAACAAGTGAAAGTGAAGCGATTGTGAGACGCTGCAGCACGTTTCTTATAACAGAATAACCAGCAGACAAATTGGCATAAAGTGGCTCTTTCTCAAAAGGCCCCGAAGGTAAGAAATGCAGTAAAATGCAGTAAAATGCAGTAAAATGCAGCATTTAACGTCTGAAATAAAACATTAGTAATAAAAGGAGGGAGGACGCACGCATAGTACGGACACTCGTGCCTCCTCATGAATTACTCAACAGGTATTGTGTTAATATGTTTCGGCGATGTATGCAATATTTAGCCCCATTAAATTTTAAAGAATTATGCAACAGTCACATGATTATTGAACGTGGACACGCGAGAGAGGATCCGGCGGTTCTGGCTCAGTGCTGAGCTGTTATATATTTCACTGTTCACGTTTCACTGTTCTTCGAATATGTAATGCTACATGATGGCAGATGCTATTTTACCACGATTTACCAGATCATATTAACTTGTGCTTTGAGGTTTATCTTCTGTGATTAAATATTTCATCTGTGATCCAGCTGTTCAGATGTAAACAGGACGGTAATTACAAAAGCAGAACAATCAGCCAATCAAAAGGCCGGTTTGGAACTCAACGTGTTAGAGAGTTTATATAAGAAGTTTATCTATGTCAGTATGCGTGAAATAGTTCAGATTTTGGAGACGATGGAGACGTGACCTTAAGGTTCTTCGTCGCAGGCAGATTAGAAATCCAGAATCTCAGAGCCCAGGTGGAGCTGGAACAACGAGGTCACGGGTCCCCAGGAGGAAGGTACCTAAATAACGTCCAGAGCCGACTGTCGGATCTATCAACATTTTTACATTTACATTTACAGCATCTACCAAACTGATCCTTATCCAGAGCGACTTACAGTCAGTAGTTAAAGGGACAGTCCCCCCCCGGAGACACTCAGGGTTAAGTGTCCTGCTCAGGGACACGATGGTAGTAAGTGGGATTTGAACCTGGGCCTTCTGGTTCATAGGTGAGTGTGTTACCCGCTAGGCTACTACCACCCTACTTTCAGTACCCCACCACCCTTACAGTCAGTAGTTACAGGGACAGTCCCCCCCCGGAGACACTCAGGGTTAAGTGTCCTGCTCAGGGACACGATGGTAGTAAGTGGGATTTGAACCTGGGCCTTCTGGTTCATAGGTGAGTGTGTTACCCGCTAGGCTACTACCGCCCTACTTTCAGTACCCCACCACCCTTACAGTCAGTAGTTACAGGGACAGTCCCCCCCCTGGAGACACTCAGGGTTAAGTGTCCTGCTCAGGGACACGATGGTAGTAAGTGGGGTTTGAACCTGGGTCTTCTGGTTCATAGGTGAGTGTGTTACCCCACTAGACTACTACCACCCTACTCAAAATAAACGAAGGCGCGTAATGCGGTCTTTTGTACGAATCCTCTCCTGTCCTTGCCAGGTGAGGGGTCATCTTCAGTCTGAAGAATCTCACGCGGCGTGAAAATGCTCCTCTAATTTCACAATATTGACCGATATTACCGGGAACGGCGGGCCGGCCGGCTGTTTGCGGAATATATAAGTGTGCGGCGATGATTCCGCTGGCCAGGTTCTAATCTCCGGGCGCAGAGACGTTTTCCAGCTGTAAAACCATGAGAATGGTGGCGGAGTTTCGCCGCTCCGGTTACAGAAATACGGTGCACGTTATTTCAACAGCACATTCCTGCTCTGCAGAATCAGTCTTTTAAACTAGAAACTCGCGGTTCTGGGCTGAAACTCGAATGATTCGATTACAATAAGCTAAAATCGGTGTTTAATTGGTCTCCAAACTCCGTCTTTTATCGTATAATGTATAACTTTGTAGAGTTTTATTGTTTTACGCAGCGCTGGAAAATGAAGATATAAGGTGGTAAAAGGTTGCATCCTCGCGTGACGTGCACCTCTCCAAGCGGACCCGGAGCTTCTACAAGCTGTCGTATTTTTAAGGTATGAACACTAGCGCTTGGCAGAACGTACAGTATAGTCATTATTTGTAGTCTTCGCTGTAAGTCGTTCGTGGCGACGCATAATAAGTCGATCTCGCTCTCGTAGTTCATCGCACACACACACAGCTATACGGCAGTAATAATGAAAGCAGCGGTTGGATCAATCTACATTCATTAGCACACAGATTTACTTTTGGGGGAGTTTATCGCATTTGTTGCACAAATCGATGTTTCTTTCTTCCCCAGAGTGCATGACGGCGGCGCATGGACAGCTGCGTCCAGACAAGTCCCTCATGCACCGTGGAAGAAGCGTTTTGAACACGCGCGCGCTGTCCGTGGTGGAGGACGCAGGATTTAAAAATGCGATTGACGCTCTCGATCCCAAATACACCATTCCCTCCAGAACACATTTCACAACTGGAAAGTGTCGAGTTTGAATTGTGAGGAATTGCAGCAAATTGCTTGTTGCATAACCCACTGTTGATATAGTTGTTAAAAATCAAACAAAAGAATGATTTATCTGAGTACATGAATGCAACAAATTTGATAGTCCTGCTTATGATATATTGGGGCTTAGCGATGCTGCCAGTTTGAGGGCATCTGTACTGACACCTGAAGGAATCGGCGATAAGCTCCACAGCCAATCACTGCTGCGCGCTCGCATTGGTTGGCGCTCCTGACCGCCGAGGGCGTGTATGTGCGAGCACACGGTCACAACCAGGAGTAGAAATCGCCCAGCCCTACTGTATATAGGGTGCTAGTAGCCTGGTGAAGGGTGGTAGTAGCCTAGTGGGGTAACACACTCGCCTTTGAACCAGAAGACCCAGGTTCAAACCCCACTTACTACCATCGTGTCCCTGAGCAAAATTCTGAGTGTCTCCAGGGGGGACTGTCCCTGTAACTACTGACTGTAAGTCGCTCTGGATACGGGCGTCTGGTAAATGGCATAAATGTACATTCTAAATCGATGCATCTACACTCTTTCCAAGTAAAGGGGAAACGTCACAGAAATGTTAGAGAACAGCTGAATATGTCGGAACCATCGGAACCTACGCCGCTTTGATATGCGTCATTAGTGAAAGTGAAGTGTGTGTCACGGTGAAACGTGTCCTCTGTGTTTAACCATCACCCTTGGTGAGCAGTGGGCACCATGACAGGCGCCCGGGGAGCAGTGTGTGGGGACGGCACCTTCATTACGAGGACCTCAGTGGCACCTCGCGATCACGGATTCGTTTCCTTACCCGCTAAGCCACCGCTGCCCCGTTCGTGAAACGTTTTCTGTAAACCACTAATATGGGCCTTTGACGTATATAAGAGTCCATTTAACAGTTTCCTGCATATGAAAGTGTGTGTGTGTGTGTGTGTGTGTGTGCAATCTGTCAGACGCCCAATCCACTAGACAAGCAGAGACAACACTGAGCATTAATTACAACCAAATTTACACGAGCTGATTACCAGAAGAGCCAGTGGCCGGGACGCAGCCACCTGTCCGCTGTGGTGTTGCTGTGCGCAGGTGGGGTCAGAGGTCATGTGCAGGACAATGAGGGATCTGCATACATCCGTCCCTGAGACTCATTCACTATACAACTGGTCTCATAACTACAAAGTGAAAACCAAGAATGTCTCTACAACGTTAAAAAGCGAAGTTGACCATGGAATTGTTACGTAAGAAATGCGTCTGGCTCCAAATTGAAACGCTAATGGAATAAAAGCCCATTCAGCTCAGATTACCTTTTAACAAAGAGCCCCGGGGCCTTTTATAGTGACATTGAGATAAATGAATGACTTGCGTGAATTTTAATAAAAAAGTCAAACTGGACACCTGTCGCCACATTCCATCCCCGTGTTACGGTTGGTTACACGGCGGTGGGAGAAGGCAGGGGTGTTTTTTACCCCGCAGAAGCAAAAGTGCCCCAACCGGTTATAAGTTGCTAAATGGCGTGTGGTGTAACGTAACGACGTTGTGGCGGGCGGGTTATTTGGCTCTTCCAGCAGGGACGCGAACAAAACGAGCAATTCTGCCATTTTTCTGCCCTTGCGGTGATGGCAGCAGCACCGGAGTTAAGAGTGGGTCTACGCAGGCGGGGCGTAAGATCAGCCATATGAGGGGAGGCTGTGTCACGTGGTTATCTCCGAGGAAGGCGGAGATCGATCTCCTTCCCCCACGGCCACGCTGTGGAGGACATACGCTCGGCCGGGGATGCAGCGGTACTCGGTAAAATACCCGACCGATTGGTGCGCCCTGCCGGGTCCAATGCGCCCTTATGGACTGTGGGATTATGGTTTTGCAGTTCATTTTGAAATTGGTCCAGAAATGTCCAGGATTGGACATCGCGTCCATCGTGTTTTCTTGTACTGGTCCCCAACTGACTACTAATGTAGTTATATATTTTTTAGTTATTAAATCTTTTTCACGAGTCGCTGCTCCCTCAAAGCCTCCCGCTGTTGTGTGGCTGCCAACTAGAGCTGTAATTGGGCCTGGAAAGTCAGGCCAAAAGGGCAAAATCCGCCCCGACCCGACAAGAACAGCTTTTTAAAAGCTCGGCTTTGTTTGCATGCGCTAAGAGAACCTCATCAGCATCCATATTTCACCTCATGTGCATCCATATTCACACCTGATGACGTTTTTAATAAAACTAATTTACAACGTGAATACTTACAAGCAGCTACTCGTGCGGTCCGATCATCTACTGCACAAGATCAACCCAAACTGGGCCTGACCAAAATTGTGGATACACACCGGCACCGAAAAATGAGGAAGATGGAGCCAGCTCATTTGCATACTAACAGCAATTGGATGTTTAGCTGTTACCGGAGTAATCACGCCGCTCCTACACATCAACTGAACCAACATCATGGTGGTAGTAGCCTAGCAGGTAACACACTCGCCTCTGAACCAGAAGACCCAGGTTCAAACCCCACTTACTACCATGGTGTCCCTGAGCAGGACACTTAACCCTGAGTGTCTCCAGGGGGGGACTGTCCCTGTAACTACTGACTGAAAGTCGCTCTGGATAAGGGC
Source organism: Denticeps clupeoides (assembly GCF_900700375.1). Taxonomy (NCBI): domain Eukaryota; kingdom Metazoa; phylum Chordata; class Actinopteri; order Clupeiformes; family Denticipitidae; genus Denticeps; species Denticeps clupeoides. The sequence continues at coordinate 20,901,854 of NC_041718.1, read as the reverse complement.
GTCTGGTAAATGCCGTAAACGTAAATTGTAACATCAGCAATCCGAGCTCCGGATATACAACATCCTCAAGTGATGAGAAGTTCTGAACACGAACAGAAAACGTTTTTTTTATATTTAACTGGGTAACGTATGCGAAGTGTTCTTGCCGCTGTGGGAGAACCCCCCGAGGGAAGCCTGACGGGAAGGGGAGGAGTGGGATGAAGGGCTTGGCGTAGCCGCGATGAGGAAGACTAGGGCGATGAAGATGAGATGGAGCGGGAGCGAAACCGCAGACGTACACCAAGTGCTCTCATTTCTTGGTCGACTTGATGCGAAGCGAACTCTGAAATATTAAAAACGGGAATGTGCCATTAGCAACGTTCCCTGTTTTATCAGCATTCAACTTTAATGCACGGCAAAAGAAAAGGGCGAATAAAAAGACCGTATTTATCTCATTATCGGTTTAATTTGACTCTTTGCATGTTTCGGGTTGTATGCGGTTTGAAACGTTGGCATTTTTCCACTCCGGTGGATGAGAATCTCTGCAGTAAAACGGGAGTAATTTCCCACATGAAACTGTTTCATATACAGCGGCTGCAGGCAGCCTATAGCGCATGAATAAAACAGGCAAATGGGACACGCTCTGGCCCGTTTCCTCGTCTCTTTTCTTTTTCATCCCGCATTTGCACATGCACTCCCTTCCTCCTGGGCCTTGCACGCACGCACACACACACACACACACACACACACACACAAATGTGCACGCGCACACATTACTATAGGCTGCGCCCATTTACACGCTCATGGTTTATAAATGGAGTGAGCGAAGGTGGAGCGAAGTTGGGGACGCACGTAGAGAGGATTCCCCCCTCCTCTGGCGCGCCGATGACAAACGACGCCCGGCTCCGGCCTTCATTCACTCCCCGAGGGAGACCCCCTGCGTGCCGAGGCGCCATTACTTTTATGTCTTCCATCACGGGGCCCACGGGAGAAGACATTTATCCCGGGGGGCATGTGGCGCCGGGGCGAGGAACGCCGTCCCCGCTCCAAATACAACCGGAGCCCGCCGGTTGCCCCGGCAACCGCACTCCTTTCCAATATAGTGAACCACCCCCCGTTCTCAGGCTCTCCCGGGCGACGGCCGAAGCCGACTGCTGTCATTCCGGCTGAGGCCTGAGGAAGACTGACGGCGAGCGACAGGGGATCCCGCTTTTCTTTTTTTTACCCCGTTTACGTGAGTGAAAGCGGCCACCTGATATTTCCCACACGGCCTTTCCCCCGATGTTGTGAATGCAGAGATTATTAAAATCACACGGATGTGCTTGTAGGACACAGCTGGTGTTACGCGCCGATTCCGCTGGCTGCCGGTCAGGCGACACCAAGCAATTTAGATGCAACCCTCCGTTCTTTATTATTCCCCGGGGACCCCCAAAGTAATGTCCCATCAGTCCCAAGCCCACAGGCATGTCCCAGTCAATAGAAACATTTAGCAGTGACCAGTCCAGCAGCATCTCCTTCAACACTCCTTCATTTTCCAGCTTGGCTTTCATCAAGAAACGGGCAACTCAACCGGTCAATGGAAGCAACGGAATAACTTCTCAGCCAAAATATACAAATCACACAGATATTTACCCCTAGAAAAGTGGGTAATCAGAAGGGTGCCACTGAGCAAAGCACCGTCCCCACACACTGCTCCCCGGGGGGCCTGTCATGGTGCCCACTGCTCACCGAGGGTCATGGTTAAACACAGAGGACACATTTCACTGTGTGCACCGTGTGCTGTGCTGCTGTGTATCACATGTGACATTCACTTCACTTTCAAAAGGAATACATAAAGGAATAGGTACTATAGACCGGAATTTTTATTGCTTGCGGACCAATCATGTACCGCACAAGCCCAACTAAGCTACAGTAGATTTACTCTACTGCCTACTGAGAAATGTGGCGCCAGCTCATTTGCATACTATTGCGATTGGATGTTTAGCTGCAGCATTGCAATCCTAGTAAATAGTAGGTAAACTTCGGAAAAAAAGGCTTCCTGTCCCAATGCGCATAGACAGAGCTGCAGAATTTTAATCACGATCATGATTTTGGCTAAATAAGATGATCGTCGGCGATATTTACATTTAAATAGTCAGCCAACCACCAGGGGGCGAACTAAGGCATAGTTCTCTGACGGTACGAGCGGAAATGCCGTACTTTTGTGCCACATATGCCCGTAATAGCAAGCGAACAAAGAATCAATGCATAACATTTCATAAGATTTTATGATTTTATCATCTTGCATATTACGAAATTTGGTGTTATTTATCTGTCCTCCCACCCCCACCTATTTATTTTCTGTTTGCACTTTGTCTGGGGTAAATATAATTGTATTATTTATGAGTTATTTTTATTTGAGGCATCATTTGAACTGAAAGCCTTGTTCACTTATTCTGTGTTTAAAATAAATAAAAATAATCGTGATTATCATTTTGGCCCTAAGCAGAGGTAGCTGTTACCAGTTGAACCACCCATATCTGAGTTAAAATATGAGCCTGGTTCATAGAGACAGCGGGCCAGACTGTGCTCTTCCACCCCAGCGGTCCCACGTCTGCTCCGCCAGACTGGCTGCGGTCCCACAACCACTCCAGCACAGCGGTACGTGGATAAAACCACGTAACATCCTGAAAAATATTGCATTGTAAGGCCATAATCAAGATATTTTTCCATTTTTGGTTTTGATAGTGCAGGTGCTTCATCCTTCCTCACGCTGCCTGAAATGGGCTTTGATGGTAAGTGGTCCTGTCTCTCCTGTAGTAGATGACCTTTTGGCCGTCGTGACACAGCCTCTAAGGGCTTTTTAATATTCCCCGTCTGATTTCTCGCTGGGAACCCAGCCGCCGGATTACCTTCCGGGGCGCCCTGCCAACCTGTGAACATTATCAGCGCCTAATCCCACATTTCTGTGGCGGTTAAGGGAGGAGAAGGAGAGGAGGAGAGGAGGAGGAGAAAAAAAAGCGCAGCAGGAAGCCGCGATGTGAAGTGGACGCCGCGCTTGACTGCAGTGCCCTCTGTTGTCTGATGTCATCGCCACACGGCGCCGTCTCGCCCCCCCGGCCACGCCTCCCGGCGCCGTGGCAGCCTGCCACAAGCACGGTGGCATAAACTCACACGAGAAATATCAAATATGTTCATCCAGTGTTGACAAGCTGATAACGCAGCACACGCTAATGCAAGATGCGTTATTTATCTCTCTTATAGTCCATCTACTGACATTTGTTATTACAATACAAGCAGTGGTGGCCTAGCGGTTAAGGAAGTGGCCCCGTAATCAGAAGGTTGCAGGTTCGAATCCCGATCCGCCAAGGTGCCACTGAGCAAAGCACCGTCCCCACACACTGCTCACTCAGGGTGATGGTTAAATGCAGAGGACACATTTCACTGTGTGCACTGTGTGCTGTGCTGCTGTGTATCACATGTGACAATCACGTCACTTTAACTTCTGATGAACAAAGCGCTTCTACTCTCATCGAGTAATAATGAAACTAGATCAGCTACGGGCAGAAAAATGTCTTTTGATAAGCGTTTAAGAGACGCCACAGTCGACCCTGGGTCACATGGCCTGGAAGTCGAGAGTCCCACTCCAGCTAGCGGGCACACTTTCGGATGACAGCATGCTAGCGCGTAAACGCATCAGCACGCAGCGCTCGCGTCCTAATTCAGATTCTTCTCGCAGCACATCGCTCCACTGTAACCGTCTGGCAGACGTACGGGCCGCGAAGCAGCGCCGTTCCCATGGACACCGTCTGCATCACAGAAGCATCAAGGCATCGGGTGGTAGTGATAGTAGAAAGGGTGTGGTGGTAGTAGCCTAGTGTGTAACACACTCGCCTGTGAACCAGAAGACCCAGGTTCTAATCCCACTTACTACCATCGTGTCCCTGAGCAAGACACTTAACCCTGAGTGTCTCCAGGGGGGGACTGTCCTTGTAACTACTGATTGTAAGTTGCTCTGGATATGTAATGTAAATGTAAAGGGGGCGGGCAGGCTTTTCAGGCCCCTCCCCCTTTGCTCACTCCACCCAAGGTCTCTTTGTACGGGACGCAACTGCGTCGTAATCTTCTTTCACGCCTCGGCGTGTTCGCCCAACAGGATTACACGACAGACCATCACGGCGCGTGCGCGTCATTGACAGGCCGCGGAATCGATGTATGGCGGAGGAGTAAGCTTCTTAGAGGTCTTTGGGGGGAACATCTGATGCCCGACTCAGACGGAGGGACACCTTCAGGGGCTTCAGCTCTAATGATCTGCTCGTTGTCGTTAACGGGACATAATAGCTAAAACGGAGCCTGCGGTTCACCGGTCTGACGGTGGATGGTTTTTCGCGAAGCCGATCCTGGGGACGTTGGACCCTAAAGTAAAGTGAAAGTGAAGTGATTGTCACATGTGATACACAGCAGCACAGCACACGGTGCACACAGTGAAATTTGTCCTCTGCATTTAACCACCACCCTGAGTGAGCAGTGGGCAGCCATGACAGGCGCCCGGGGAGCAGTGTGTGGGGACGGAGCTTTGCTCAGTGGCACCTCAGTGGTACCTTGGCGGATCGGGATTCGAACCGGCAACCTTCTGATTACGGGGCCGCTTCCTTAACCGCTACGCCACCACTGACCCTGGTCTTCCACGCAGACGCGAGTGGGACGGATTATGCTAATGTGGCCTATGCGTAAATGGCCGGCTTTGGCGAGATGGAAATTGCTAAAATGACACTGATGAATCCCTGCATGTCACTTATGCGTTGCAATTACCCGTAATGCAGGAAGATGGCGGCTAAATCTGAATGTCACTTCACGAGACAATTAGATTACGTATTGGGAGAGGCTTCTAACGGTGAGAGGGCGAAATAGTATTTATCGCGCAGCCAGGGCAACAACTATCTGACTTCCTGCGCGTAGCTGGCAGCGCCAGGGGTGTCACGGGGGCGGGCCTTGATTAAACGATTATGGCGCCACGCCCTTCCCTCGGCCAGCGCTGTTGATATTTCCCCGCGGCTGCGGCCGAGGGCGTCGCCGCAGCCGAGTGGAGGTGCGCAGCCATGGAAACGGCCTCTTTTTCACGCCGCAGGAAGTGTGATGGAACGCGCTCACCTACGCACTCGACTCAATAAAAGCTGCCCGGCTTCAGTCGGCACCGGCACAATTCAATTACGAGGCAACGCTGATAGGTCTGCAGGCCGATATCGCTCGGATTCGTCCTTCTCAGAGAAACGACACACGTTCGAAAACCAGAAAGAATCCCACTACGTTACATCAGTAGGACGCAGCGACTCGGCGATATGAAATGGCAGATTCATCAATCTTAATGAACTCGCACCGCCAGAATCGTGCTAATGGCGCGGATTCTGCTGCAATCTAACGATCAGAGGCCGACCAGCATCCGGCAACGCGTTCCTGCCCGACTTAAAGCGAAAGTGAAGTGATTGTCACATGTGATACACAGCAGCACAGCACACGGCGCACACAGTGAAATTTGTCCTCTGCATTTAACCCATCACCCTGAGTGAGCAGTGGGCAGCCATGACAGGCGCCCGGGGAGCAGTGTGTGGGGACGGTGCTTTGCTCAGTGGCACCTTCCTTAACCGCTAGGCCACCGCTGACATGTACCACACGTTCACATTACAGTGTAAAAAAAAATTCCCAATACCTGCCAATCAGAACAGTCGTATTTTTTATTCATAATCACATGCGAATGTCTGCATTGGGATAGAAAAATTGAGAAACATCATATCTTAATTTTTGGATCTCCTTCAGAGATTAGCTGTACGTCACAATGCTTCACTGGTGAGGAAGAGAGTCCAGAGAGAGAAAGAAAAAGAAAGAAACTAAAAATGATACTACGAATGCGTTGCAGGAAGAAACAGGAAAATCGATGCACGGGTCAAAGGTGAAGGAAGCAGGAAGAGATGTGAGAGGACGGGAAGGAGAAATGAGATGGGGGGAAATAGCGACTCCTCCATCGTATGTATCAGTCCTCGCTCCTGGTTTTGGTGTAACTGCACCCATCAGGCATTGCTGGTTCTCAGGCGGATCTGCGTGTCCATCTCACAGTCAGAGACAAAATCAATTTCAATTAAAATGAATGCCGCAATGGACTGGTCCCTTCCCCGGTGGAGATGTGGGAACTGATGGAACACAAGTGATGGAGACCCACACAAATGACCAACCTTCAGCTGGTGATTTGAGGAAGACATGACAGTTTTAGCATTTGATGGCCGACATGGAAGCCCATCGCTGGGGCATCGATGAACGACACCACCACTGGTTTTTAAAGGTCCCCTGATATGAACAAGTGACTTTGTGAGATTATTTAACATTAATACAAGTTCCCCGAGCCTGTCTATGGTCCTGCGGTGGCTAGAAATGGCGGTCGGTGTAAAGAGTGTTTTGGTCCTTCTGCTTCACCGTTCAGAGAGCGGCAGCTCAGACTGGAATTTGTCCCCTTATGACGTCATAAGGGGAAAGGATAGACAACTTCCTGTCTGTGCGAAACATTGTGGTTGGTGGACGGTGTTGATGACACCATTTCCTTGAATGCCCGCTCAACTTCTATTGGCCGCTCTCCTCCTGGCCCCGCCCTCTCTCCTCCTCATTAGCATTTAATGCTACAGACGGTCAAGTGGCGCGTCCTGGGAAATCTCACTGTGGGACTGGATCCCTGTCAGGGGACCTTTATAATAATTTCAGTCCAGTGCCCATTTATTCCATGAACGTCCTGACATCTGTGATCTGGAGGAGTATATTCCAACATAAAAATCACCGGCAAACGACAAATCCCCACACAGCTGAGGAGGACCAGACCATCTCAGCGATGTGATGCGGCATCTTCCTTCCCTCCCTCGCCTCCCGTCCTCCCGTCTCCCCTCCCCCTCTCATTAATAAGCAACGCTCTTCCTTCTTCTCCGGCAGCGCCGTGTGAAGTGATCGGGCATGAAAGACAAAAGCGTTACGTAACGTGCGTGTGGATTGGGGGAGCGGAGAGGATCCGCTGGCGGACTAAAATAGCCCGGATTACGCAGCGTGCCGTTTCGGTGGAATGGAGAGGCGCGCCGCTGGCGCCGCCCGCGTTTCCATCGGCTCCTTCTATTTAACGGGGTGAAAGTGGACGGGCGAGGGGACGCTGAGCGGAGTGTCTCGTGGAACGCTATCATTGGACAGTAAAAGCTACAGCAGCTTGTAGCGGCTGCCAAGCCTCGGCTGGCACACACACACACACACACACACACACACACAACACACACACATCAGCTGCTCGGCGGTACGTCACAGGAAAAAATGGACAAAATATGGGAGTGGTGACCTTGGACATATTTAACCGGCACCATGACAGGCGGTTAAGAGTTGTGGTAAAGGTCGGGGGTCACCCGGCTGAAGCCTTATAAAGTATTGTGCCCTTTTATCGTCTTTTGTCCAAAATCAAGTCCGAAAAAACAGTTAACATGGTCACCAAGCCACACGGCCGCTACTAAGTGAAGTGATTGTCGTTGTGATGCACAGCAGCACAGCACACGGTGCACACGGTGAAATTTGTCCTCTGCATTTAAGCCATCACCCTGAGTGAGCAGTAGGCGGCCAAGACAGGCGCCCCGGGGAGCAGTGTGTGGGGACGGTGCTTTGCTCAGTGGCACCTTGGCGGGTCGG